>NC_090402.1:3547454-3792454 GCF_036365525.1 Heterodontus francisci | reverse complement strand
AGGGACAGAAGGAAGGCTCCCTTCCCTTTCTGGGCACGAACTGTCATCAAGATGGAAAAATCCTCTGGGAATGGCGAATCTGGAAAAGGACAGAAGGCCAGAGAGTGAGACAGCGATGAAAGTCAGCTGATGTCTCACAAAGACAAGACTCACACACGACACAACTTACATTAGTTTAGTTTAGAGAAAGAGCACTGAAATAGGCCCTTCGGCCCACCGAGTCTGTGCCGACCATCAACCACCCATTTATACTAATCCTACATTTATACCACATCCCCACCTGTCACAATATTCCCCTACCACCTACCTATACTAGGGGCAATTTATAATGGCCAATTTACCTACCAACCTGCAAGTCTTTTGGCTGTGTGAGGAAACCGGAGCACCCGGAAAAAACCCACGCAGACACAGGGAGAACTTGCAAACTCCACACAGGCAGTACCCAGAATCAAACCTGGGTCACTGGAGCTGTGAGGCTGCGGTGCTAACCACTGCGCCACCCTATATCAATGTTACAGTGAGGAGTGTTTGATGGGGACAGTGTGGAGGGAGCTTTACTCTGTATCTAACCCCCGTGCTGTCCCTGTCCTGGGAGTGTTTGATGGGACAGTGTAGAGGGAGCTTTACTCTGTATCTAGCCCCCGTTTTTTTTCCCCAATCCCAGTGCTGTACCTGTCCTGGGAGTGTTTGATGGGACAGTGTAGAGGAAGCTTTACTCTGTATCTAACCCCCGTTTTTTTTTTCTTTTTTTTCTTACTCTGTATCTAACCCCCGTACTGTACCTGTCCTGGGAGTGTTTGATGGGACAGTGTAGAGGGAGCTTTACTCTGTATCTAACCCCCGTGCTGTCCCTGTCCTGGGAGTGTTTGATGGGACAGTGTAGTGGAAGCTTTACTCTGTATCTAACCCCGTTTTTTTTTTTTCTTTTTTTTTACTCTGTATCTAACCCCCGTTTTTTTTTTTTCTTTTTTTTTTCAGCTGACCTTTATACCCAGGCCCCTTTTATATATTTTTTATGTCGAGGGGGCCTTTATTCCTCAGGCCCCCTTTATATACACACTTATATTTTTAAAATAACTTTATTAAAACCAGATAAATAGACAAAAAACTCAAATTAAAATGCCATTCTCGGCATCGACGATGCACTCCAGTCCCTGCGGTGCCCACCGGTCGCGGAAGGCTTCAAGCGTACCGGCGGACACCGCATGCTCCTTTTCCAGGGACACCCGGGCGCGAACGTAACCGCGGAAGAGGGGCAGGCAATCGGGGAGGACGGACCCCCCGACGGCCCGCAACCTGGACCTGTGAATTGCCACCTTGGCCAGGCCCAGGAGCAGACCGACGAGGAGATCTTCCTCCCGGCCCAAGCCCCTCCGCACCGGGTGCCCAAAGATCAGGAGCGTGGGACTGAAGTGCAGCCAGAATTTGAGGAGCAGCCCCTTCAGATACTCAAATAGGGGCTGCAACCTCGCACACTCCATATAAATGTGGAACACGGACTCGTCCAGGCCGCAGAAAGTACAGGTGGCCTGGGAGTCCGTGAACCTACTCCCCCGTGCTGTACCTGTCCTGGGAGTGTTTGATGGGGACAGTGTAGAGGAAGCTTTACTCTGTATCTAACCCCCGTGCTGTACCTGTCCTGGGAGTGTTTAATGGGGACAGTGTAGAGGGAGCTTTACTCTGTATCTAACCCCCGTGCTGTACCTGTCCTGGGAGTGTTTGATGCTGTGACATGACAGACACTAATTCAAATACCTATTGCAGAATTGGTGCTAGAAATTGCTGTGGGAACTGACCCCAGTGTTTGAGGAGACTGGTAGCTCTGGCCTGGTGCCACGGTGTTGAAGTTCACAATACAGCTGAGCTTGGGGTTGGAAACACATCATTCAGCACTGCTGACCGTTTGTGCAATTCCTCTTTACAAAACAAACTGTAAGCAGCTTTCTGGCAGCAGGAGTGAGCAGGACGCTGACGACACCCAGCTCTACCTCACCACCACCTCTCTCCACTCCTCCACTGTTGCTAATTACCAGACTGCTTATCCAACATCCAGTACTGGATGAGCAGAAATTTCATCCAGTTAAATATTGGAAAAACTGAAGCCATTGTTTTTGGTTCCTGCTCCAAACTCTGCTCCCTCGCTACCAATTCAATCCCTCTCCCTGGCAACAGTCTGAGATTAAGCCAGTCTGTTCACAACCTTGGTGTCACATTTGACCCCGAGATGAGCTTCTGACCTCATATTCGTGTCACTAAGGCCGCTAATTGCCACCTCCATAATATCGCCCGACTTCGTCCTGTCTCAGCTCATCTGCTGCTGAAACCCTCATTCATGCCTCCGTCACCTCTAGACTTGACTATTCCAACACACTCCTGGCTGGTCTCCCACATTCTCCCACATTGAATTAGAGATCCAAGGGATTAGGGAGAATGAGGAATTGATGGAAATTAGTATTAGTAAGAAGGTTGTATTTGGAGAAATTAATGGGGCTGAAGGTTGATAAGTCCCCAGGACCTGATATTCTACATCTCAGAGTGTTGAACGAGGTAGCTATGGAGATAGTGGATGCACTGGTGATCATCTTCCAAAATTCTATAGATTCTGGAGTGGTTCCTGCAGATTGGAAGGTAGCAAATGTCACCCACTATTTAAGAAGGGAGGTTGACAGAAAACCAGGAATTACAGACCTGTTTGCCTTATATCAGTCATTGGGAGAATGCTAGAATCTATTCTAAAGGATGTGATAAATGGACACTTGGATAATAATGATCTGATTGGACACAGTCAACATGGATTTATGAATGGAAAATCATGTTTGACGAACCTGTTGGAGGTTTTTTGAGGATGTTACTAACAGAATTGATAAAGGGGAGTTGGTGAACGTGGTATACTTGGATTTTCAGAAGGCTTTTGATAAAGTCTCCCACAGGAGATTGGTTAGCAAAATTAAAGCACATGGGATAGGAGGTAATATACTGGCATGGATTAAGGATTGGTTAACAGACAGGAAACAGAGAGTAGGAATAAACGGGTCATTCTCGTGTTGGCAGGCTGTGTCTAGTGGGATACGGCAGGGATCAGTGCTTGGCCCCCAGCTGTTCACAATATATATCAATGATTGGATGTGGGGACCAAATGTAATATTTCCAAGTTTGCAGATGACACAAAACTAGTTTAGTTTTTAGTTTCGTTTAGAGATACAGCACTGAAACTAGGTGGGAATGTGTGTTGTGAGGAAGATGCAAAGCGGCTTCAAGGAGATTTGAACAGACTTAGTAAGTGGGCAAGAACAAGGCAGATGGAATATAATGTGGAAAAATTTGAGGTTATCCACTTTGGTAGGAGGAATAGATGTGCAGAGTATTTCTTAAATGGTGAGAGATTAGAAAGTGTAGATGTACAAAGGGACCTCGATGTCCTCATCAATAAGTCACTGAAAGCTAACATGCAGGTGCAGCAAGCAATTAGGAAGGCTAATGGTATGTTAGCCTTTATCACAAGAGGATTTGAGTACAGGAGTAGTGAAGTCTTGTTTCAATTGTATAGAACCTTGGTTAGACCGCACCTGGAGTACTGTGTGCAGTTTTGGTCCCCTTACCTTAGGAAGGATATTATTGCCATAGAGGGAGTGCAACGAAGGCTCACCAGACTTGTTCCTGGGATGGTGGGACTGTCCTATGAAGACAGATTGGGGAAACTGGGCCTGTATTCTCTAGAGTTTCGAAGACTGAGGGATGATCTCATCGAAACCTCCAAAATACTTAAAGGGATGGACAGGGTAGATGTTTCCCCTGGTTGGGGAGTCTAGAACCAGGGAACACAATTTCAAAATAAGGGGGAAGCCACTTAGGACTGAGATGAGGAGAAATTTCTTTACTGAGGGTTGTGAATCTTTGGAATTCTCTACCCCAGAGGGCTGTGGAAGCTCAGTCATTGAGTATGTTTAAAGCAGAGATTGACAGATTTCCAGAAACAAATGACAGAAAGGGATATGAGGATAGTGTGGGAAAAAGTCATTGAAGTGAATGATCAGCCATGATCGTATTGAATGGCGGAGCAGGCTTGATGGGCTGAATGGCCTACTCCTGCTCCTATGTACCCCCTGTAAACTTGAGGTCATCCAAAACTCTGCTGCCCATGCCTTTACTCACATCAATTACCAATGTTCCCTCCCAGCTGTGCAGGTTGTAGTATCCTGAAAGTTCCCCTACAGGCTCAGCACAAGCTGTGCTTTAAGTTATCACACGTGTGTGACTGCACAAAAAATTTGAAGGGCCTGCACACTTAAATGAATCAGCCGTGTACTCCAAAAAAAACTAGAGGGTATGTTGCCTATCACCTGCTTTGCTCGCTGACCTACACTGGCTCTCAGTTAAACAACCCCTCAATTCCCAAAGTGTCATCCCTATTTCCAAATACCTCATGGCCTCACCCCTCCCTAGCTCCTCCAGCCCCACAATCCTCCAAAATTGGTTGAGCGCGCAGAGAGTGAAGCCGGGAGTTTAGTGAGTGAGGGAGTTCGGTGAAGAGGGGAACTCTAAATTAATTAAGAATAATAAATTTAATTAACACAATAAAGATGGCAGGACAGATGATGTGTCACAGATGCAGCATGTGGGATCTCCTGGATGCCACTGCAATCCATGACAACCACATCTGTAGTAAGTTTCTGCAGTTTGAGAAGGTTCAGCTCAGAGTCAGTCAGCTGAGGCCAAGCTGCAGACATTGTGATGCATCAGGCAGGAGGAAAGTTACCTGCACACTTTGTTCCAGAAGGCAGTCATACCCCTTAGGATATGGTCGTCTGATTTGGCCAGTGGTCAGGGTGTGACTGAGTCAGGCAGATAAGGGGATTGAGAAGGTAAGAGTGGAGGAGCCTCAGCCCTTACAATTGAGAAACAGGTTTGAGGTTCTTGCAGCTTGTCTGGACAAGAACGAGGACTGTAGTGTGGATAAGTAGACTGCCCATGGCACCATGGTACAGGAAGCCATTCAAGTGGGGGGAGTTAAAGGGAGTGTAATGGTCGTACAGGACAGTATAGTCAGTGGATAGATACAGTTCTCTGCAGCTGAGAGCGAGAATCCAGAAGCTGTGTTGCCTGCCCGATGTCAGGGTTCAGACATCCACTCAGGGCTGGAGATGAACTTGCAGTGGGAGGGGGAGGATCCAGTTGTCGTGGTCTATGTAGGTATCAACGACATAGATATGATGAGGAAAGAGGTCCTGCATAGGGAGTATGAGGAGCTCGGCACTAAATTAAAAAGCAGAACGTGCAAATTGGCATCGGGTAAATAAAATTACAGAGATGAATGCGTGGCTCAAAGACTGGTGTGGAAGAAGTGGATTCTGGTTCGTGGGGCACTGGCACCAGTACTGGGGAAAGTGGGGGCTGTACCGTTGGGACGGACTTCAGCTGAACCATGCTGGGACCAGTGTTCTAGCAAACCGTATAACTAGGAAGGTAAAGAGGGCTTTAAACTAAATAGAGGGGGAAAGGGATCATAGAGGGGAAGATTGAGTAAATTAAAGGGAAATGACAAGGAAATAGATCAAGGTGGCAATAAAGGTAATGATAATCAGATTATGGTAGGAAAGGACAGTGATTGCAAACATAAGAGTGTGCCAGAAGCTAGGGTCAGAGTTTACAAAACAGTAAAAAAACTGAATTAAGGGCTCTGTATCTGAATGCCCGCAGCATTCACAATAAAATAGATGAATTGTCAGCTCAAATAGAAATTCATATGTATGACCTGATAGTCATTACAGAGATGTGGCTACAAGGAAACCAAAGCTGGGACCTGAATATCCAAGGGTACATTACATTCAAGAAGGACAGGAAGCTGGGAAAAGGTGGTGGGGTAGCTCTGTTAATTAAAGAGGGCATTCGTACTGTAGTGAGACATGACCTTAGTTCTAAAGATCAAGGCGTGGAATCAGTTTGGGTGGAACTAAGAAACAGCAAGGGGCATAAAACATTTGTGGGAGTTGTTTATAGGCCACCAAACAGCAGGGGTAATGTAAATCACAGTATAAATCAGGAAATTAGAGGTACATGTAACAAGGGTTATACAGTAATCATGGGGGATTTCAATCTACATATAAACTGGGTAAACCTAATTCGTACTAATGTTGTAGAGGACGAATTCTTGGAATGTATGAGAGATGGTTTTCCAGAGCAATATGTTGAGGAACTAACTAGGGAATGGGCTATTTTAGATCAAATATTGTGCAATGAAAAAGGACTAATTAATAATCTTGTTGTAAAGGAGCCTTTAGGAAAGAGTGACAGTAATGTGATAGAATTTTACATTAAGTTTGAATGTGATGCAGTTCAATTAGAAACTAGGGTCTTAAATCTAAGCAAAGGAAACTAGGAAGCTATGAGGGGCAAATTGGGTATGTTGGATTGGGCAACTACATTAAAAGATGTGATGGTAGACAGGCAATAGCTAATATCTAAAGAATTAATACATAGTTGACAACAAAAATACATTCCTTTGATGCACAAAAACCCAGCGAGAAAAGTGTTCCAACTGTGGCTAACGAAGGAAATCAAGGATTGTATTAGAGCAAAGAAAGAGCCATATAAAAATACCCCCAAAAAATGGTAAGCCCAAGGATTGGGAGGATTTCAGAATTTTGAAAAGGAGGATCAAGAAAAAGATTAAGAAAGGAAAAATAGAATATGAGAGTAAACAAGCGAAAAACATAAAAAGTAGGCTGAAAAAGCTTCTATAGGTATGTAAAAAAGAGATTAGTAAAGACAAATGTGGTTCCATTACAAGCAGAGTCTGGAGAATTTATAATGGGGAATAAGGAAATGGCAGCGAAACTAAACAAATACTTTGTGTCTGTCTTCACAGAGGAAAATACTAAAACCTCCCAGAAATAATGGAGAATCAAGGGACTAGTGTAAATGAGGAACTGTGAGATATTAATATTAGTAAAAAATAGTACTAGAGAAATTAATGGGACAAAGTAGATAAATCCCCTGGGCCTGATGATCTCTATCCGAGAGTGTTGAAAGAGGTGGCTGTAGATAGTAAATGCATTGGTGGTCATCTTTCAAAATTCTGTAGACTCTGGAATGGTTCCTGCAGATTGGATGATGGCAACTATAACCCCACTATTTAAGAAAGGAGGGAGAGAGAAAACAGGGAACTACAGACATGTTAGCCGAATCTCAGTTGTAGGGAAAATGCTAGAATCTATAATAAAGGATGTGATAATAGGACACTTAGAAAATAATGATAGGATTGGGCAGAGTCAACATGGCTTTATGAAAAGGAAATCATGTTCAACGAAGCTATTGGAGTTTTTTGAGGATGTAACTAGCAGAATAGATAAGGGGGAACCGCTGGATGGAGTATATTTAGATTTTCAGAAAGCTTTCGATTAGGTCCCACACAGGAGGCTAGTAAACAAAATTACAGCACATTGGATATGGGGGAATACACTGGCATAGATTGACAACTGGTTAAAGGATAGAAAACAGAGAGTAGGAACAAATGGGTCATTTTTGGATTCAAAGTCTGTGACAAGTGAGGAACTGCAAGGATCAGTGCTTGGGCCCAGCTAGTCACAATCTATATCAATAATTTGGATGTGGGGATTAAATGTAATATTTCCAAGTTTGCAGATGACACAAAACTAGGTGGAACAAAAAGGACTTGGGTGTCCTTGTTCATGAGTCACTGAAAGCTAACATGCAGGTACAGCAGCAATTAAGAAGGCAAATGGTATGTTGGCCTTTATTGCAAGAATATTTGAGTACAGGAGTAAAGAGACAGAGATGTGAGCATGAGAGCAGGAGGGTTTATTGAAATGGCCAGTAACCGGAAGCTCGGGGTCATGCTTTCGGACTGAGCAGAGGTGTTCCGCAAAGCGGTCACCCAGTCTGCATTTGATCTCCCCAGTGTAGAGGAGACCACACTGTGAGCAGCGAATACAGTAAACTACATTGAAAGAAGTACAAGTAAATCGCTGCTTCACCTGAAAGGACTATTTGGGGCCTTGGATAGTGAGCAGAGAGGAGTTAAATGGGCAGGTATTACACCTCCTGCGATTGCAGGGGAAGGTGCCGTGGGAAGGGGATGAGGTGGTGGGGGTAATTGAGGAGTGGACCAGGGTGTCGCGGAGGGAATGATCCCTTCGGAATGCTGACAGGGGAAGGGAGGGGAAGATGCATTTGGTAGTGACATCACGCTGGAGGTGGCGGAAATGGCGGAGGATGATCCTTTGGACGTAGAGGCTGATGGGGTGGAAAGTGAGGCCAAGGGGAACCCTGTCACGGTTCTGGGAGGGAGGGGAAGGGGTGAAGGTAGAGATGCGGGAAATGGGCCATATGCGGTTGAGGGCCCTGTCAACCACAGTGGGGGGCAATTCTCAGTTGAGGAAAAAGGAAGACATATCAGAAGCACTGTCATGGAATGTTGCATCATCAGAGCTGATGCGTCGGAGACGGAGAAACTGGGAGAATGGAATGGAGTCCTTACAGGAGGCAGGGTGTGAAGAAATGCAGCCGAGGTAGCTCAATCGAGACTGATATCGATAGATTTTTACATATTAAAAACATCAAGGGTTACGGGGATAGTGCAGGAAAATGGTGTTGAAGGAGAAGATCAGAAATGATCTCATTGAATGAAGGAGCAGGCTCGAAGAGCTGAATGGCCTGCTCCTGCTCCTATTTCTTACGTTCTTATGTTAAATATCTGTACTCCTCTAATCCAGCCTCCTGAGTATCCCCCGATTCCCATCGCTCCACCATTGGCGGCCGTGCCTTCAGCTGCCTGGGCCCTCAGCTCTGGAATTCCCTCCCTAAACCTCTCCACCTCTCTCTCCTCCTTTAAGACGCTCCTTAAAACCAACCTCTTTAACCAAGCTGTAGGTCAGCTGTCCAAATACCTCATCATGTGACTCAGTGTCAGATTTTGGTTTATTATGTTCTTTGAAGTGCCATGGGGATTTTTATTACAAAGAAGGTGCTATATAAATGCGAGTTGTTGTTGAGGAAGCACTGAACGACAGGAATGTGTTTATACATTCAGCAGCTGTCAGATATTAAACCAGAGGAGGGAGGGATTGGCAGTTGGGGAGGGGGGAGTCGCTCAGGCTGATGGGGGGGGTCGCTCAGGCTGATGGGGGCGGGAGTCGCTCAGGCTGATGGGGGGAGTCGCTCAGGCTGATGGGGGCGGGAGTCGCTCAGGCTGATGGGGGGCGGTCGCTCAGGCTGATGGGGGGGGAGTCGCTCAGGCTGATGGGGGGCGGTCGCTCAGGCTGATGGGGGGAGTCTGCAGCCGTACACAGTCTGTTTGGAACCGAGGGATTCATGCAGACTCTTGGTGGAAAATATGTATTCATGACATTGCAGCCAGGCCTCCTGTTTTCTCTCAATCATGGACTCGGAATGTGCCAATCGGCAGCCAGGTGCTTGGCAGACATCTCCCAGATCCTGGGCCTGTCAGGATTGCTGCCTTTCACCTCACAGCTGGGTAATTCCATCATGGTGTTATATTTTGCAGAACAGGTGTCAGCCACGGCTCAGTAGGTAGGAGGCTCGCTCTTATCACAACGTAAAGGTACACGTCCCACTCTACATACTAGAGCACAAAATCGATGCCAACACTCCCAGATCAGTACTGAGGGAGTGCTGCACTGTCGTAGGGTCAGTACTGAGGGAGTGCTGCACTGTCGGAGGGACAGTACTGAGAGAGTGCTGCACTGTCGGAGGGACAGTACTGAGAGAGTGCGCACTGTCGGAGGGTCAGTACTGAGTGAGTGCCGCACTGTCGGAGGGACAGTACTGAGAGAGTGCTGCACTGTCGGAGGGACAGTACTGAGAGAGTGCTGCACTGTCGGAGGGACAGTACTGAGAGAGTGCTGCACTGTCGGAGGGTCAGTACTGAGGGAGTGCTGCACTGTCGGAGGGACAGTACTGAGGGAGTGCTGCACTGTCGGAGGGACAGTACTGAGAGAGTGCTGCACTGTCGGAGGGTCAGTACTGAGGGAGTGCTGCACTGTCGGAGGGACAGTACTGAGAGAGTGCTGCACTGTCGGAGGGACAGTACTGAGAGAGTGCTGCACTGTCGGAGGGTCAGTACTGAGGGAGTGCTGCACTGTCGGAGGGACAGTACTGAGGGAGTGCTGCACTGTCGGAGGGACAGTACTGAGAGAGTGCTGCACTGTCGGAGGGTCAGTACTGAGGGAGTGCTGCACTGTCGGAGGGACAGTACTGAGAGAGTGCTGCACTGTCGGAGGGTCAGTACTGAGGGAGTGCTGCACTGTCGGAGGGACAGTACTGAGAGAGTGCGCACTGTCGGAGGGTCAGTACTGAGTGAGTGCCGCACTGACAGAGGGTCAGTAGTGAGGGAGTGCCGCACTGTCGGAGGGACAGTACTGAGAGAGTGCTGCACTGTCGGAGGGTCAGTACTGAGAGAGCGCTGCACTGTCGGAGGGTCAGTACTGAGAGAGTGCTGCACTGTCGGAGGGTCAGTACTGAGGGCGTGCTGCACTGTCGCAGGGACAGTACTGAGAGAGTGCCGCACTGTCGGAGGGTCAGTACTGAGTGAGAGCCGCACTGACAGAGGGTCAGTAGTGAGGGAGTGCTGCACTGTCGGAGGGTCAGTAGTAAGGGAGTGCTGCACTGTCATAGGGTCAGTACTGAAGGAGTGCCGCACAGTCGGAGGGTCAGTACTGAGGGAGTGCTGCAGTGTCGGAGGGACAGTACTGAGGGAGTGCTGCAGTGTCGGAGGGTCAGTACTGAGGGAGTGCCGCACTGTCAGGGGAACAGTACTTGGGGAGTGCTACACTGTCGGAGGGACAGTAGTAAGGGAGTGCTGCACTGTCGGAGGGTCAGTACTGAGGGAGTGCTGCACTGTCGGAGGGACAGTACTGAGGGAGTGCCGCACAGTCGGAGGGTCAGTACTGAGGGAGTGCTGCACTGTCGGAGGGACAGTACTGAGGGAGTGCTGCACTGTGGCGAGGTCACTACTGAGGGAGCGCTGCACTGTCAGAGCGTCAGTACTGAGTGAGTGCCGCACTGACAGAGGGTCAGTAGTGAGGGAGTGCCGCACTGTCGGAGGATCAGTACTGAGAGAGTGCTGCACTGTCGGAGGGTCAGTACTGAGGGAGTGCCGCACTGTCATAGGGTCAGTACTGAGGGAGTGCCGCACAGTCGGAGGGTCAGTACTGAGGGAGTGCTGCACTGTCGGAGAGTCAGTACTGAGGGAGTGCTGCAATGTCGGAGGGACAGTACTGAGGGAGTGCTGCACTGTGGCGAGGTCACTACTGAGGGAGCGCTGCAATGTCAGAGGGTCAGTACTGAGGGAGCGCCGCACTGTCGGAGGGTCAGTACTGAGAGAGTGCTGCAGTATCGGAAGGTCAGTACTGAGGGAGTGCCGCACTGTCAGGGGAACAGTACTTGGGGAGTGCTGCACTGTCGTAGGGTCAGTACTGAGGGAGTGCCACACAGTCGGAGGGTCAGTACTGAGGGAGTGCTGCACTGTCGGAGGGTAAGTACTGAGGAACTGCTGCACTGTTGGAGGGTCAGTACTGAGGGAGAGCTGCACTGTCGTAGGGTCAGTACTGAAGGAGTGCTGCACTGTCGGAGGGTCAGTACTGAGTGAGTGCCGCACTGACAGGGGGTCAGTAGTGAGGGAGTGCCGCACTGTCGGAGGGTCAGTACTGAGAGAGTGCTGCAGTGTCGGAGGGTCAGTACTGAGGGAGTGCCGCACTGTCAGGGGAACAGTACTTGGGGAGTGCTACACTGTCGGAGGGTCAGTAGTAAGGGAGTGCTGCACTGTCATAGGGTCAGTACTGAGGGAGTGCCGCACAGTTGGAGGGTCAGTACTGAGGGTGCGCTGCACTGTCGGAGGGTCAGTACTGAGGGAGTGCCGCACAGTCGGCGGGTCAGTACTGAGGGAGTGCTGCACTGTCGGAGGGACAGTACTGAGGCAGCGCTGCACTGTCGGAGGGTCAGTAGTGAGGGAGTGCTGCACTGTCGTAGGGTCAGTACTGAGGGAGTGCCACACAGTCGGAGGGTCAGTACTGAGGGAGTGCTGCACTGTCGGAGGGTCAGTACTGAGGGACTGCTGCACTGTTGGAGGGTCAGTACTGAGGGAGAGCTGCACTGTCGGAGGGACAGTACTGAGGGAGTGCTGCACTGTCGTAGGGTCAGTACTGAGGGAGTGCTGCACTGTCGGAGGGTCAGTACTGAGTTAGTGCCGCACTGACAGGGGGTCAGTAGTGAGGGAGTGCCGCACTGTCGGAGGGTCAGTACTGAGAAAGTGCTGCAGTGTCGGAGGGTCAGTACTGAGGGAGTGCCGCACTGTCAGGGGAACAGTACTTGGGGAGTGCTACACTGTCGGAGGGTCAGTAGTAAGGGAGTGCTGCACTGTCATAGGGTCAGTACTGAGGGAGTGCCGCACAGTCGGAGGGTCAGTACTGAGGGAGTGCTGCACTGTCGGAGGGACAGTACTGAGGGAGTGCTGCACTGTCGGAGGGACAGTACTGAGGGAGTGCTGCACTGTCGGAGGGACAGTACTGAGGGAGTGCTGCACTGTCGGAGGGACAGTACTGAGGGAGTGCTGCACTGTGGCGAGGTCACCACTGAGGGAGCGCTGCACTGTCAGAGGGTCAGTACTGAGGGAGTGCCGCACTGTCGGAGGGTCAGTAGTGAGGGAGTGCTGCACTGTCAGAGGGTCAGTACTGAGGGAGCGCCGCACTGTCGGAGGGTCAGTACTGAGAGAGTGCTGCACTGTCGGAGGGTCAGTACTGAGGGAGTGCCGCACTGTCAGGGGAACAGTACTTGGGGAGTGCTACACTGTCGGAGGGTCAGTAGTGAGGGAGTGCCGCACAGTCGGAGGGTTAGTACTGAGGGAGTGCCGCACAGTCGGAGGGTCAGTACTGAGGGAGTGCTGCACTGTCGGAGGGACAGTACTGAGGGAGTGCTGCACTGTGGCGAGGTCACTACTGAGGGAGCGCTGCACTGTCAGAGGGTCAGTACTGAGGGAGTTCTGAACTCCTGCCACATTCAAAAAGGGAACTGGATAAATACTTGAAAACCAGAAATTTGCAGGCTGTGGGGAAAGAACAGGGGGAGTGAGACTAATTGGATAGCTCTTTCAAAGAGCCAGCACACACGATGGGCCGTATGGACTCCTTCTGTGCATTATATTCTATTAACCGCATTCAAAACAATTACTGAACTCCGAGAGCAATAAACGACCCCTCAAACGCCAGACACAGCACACTATCCCCCGCTAAACATGAAGGGCCTCGTCCACGTCAGCAGTGAATATGGATAGAGTACAGCAGTGGGATTGGCACAAAGCCCAGAACAATGAACAGTCTGAGTGATGAGCAGTTTCACTAAACTAAACATGTCCAATGTACTGCAGCCAGCAGATAATCAGTAACAGGCAACATTCCAGAACATTCATGAAATAATTAATAAAGAAAATGGCTCTCAGCTTGGGTAATGAGCAGGAGGCCTGGAGGCCTTGGGACAGGAAGTGACTCATGTCCTGCTATGGTTGCTGCATTTTATGGGGCGGTTGCCATGGTGACTGGCCTAGTAGCCTCTGAGAGACCTGCACTGTACACTAAAGGGGAATGAGAAATCTGCCTTTAATTTGCTGCTGCTCTACAATTAGGTGAAAGGCAGGTTGGTGGGAAAGCACGCAGTGAGGGGTTCCACAACCAAATGGGAGGGCACTTGACTCGTATTATAGCTTCAAAGCAGCCTCACCATCTTCTTGGTATTGTCCCTGACTGATGTCGACCCTTTGCTCCATCAATTATCAAATTACTTTTTTTATTTAGTGATCTGGGCACAAGAGTTCACTTGCCTCTGATTGGGATTCCTGTCGAGCTCATCTTCTGATTCTCACAGTTGCAATCATTTACATTTGCTCCCTCAGTACTGCCCCTCCAACAGTGCAGCACTGCCTCAGTAGTGCCCCTCCGACAGTGCAGCACTCCCTCAGTACTGACCCTCCGACAGTGCAGCACTCCCTCAGTAATGACCCTCCGATAGTGCAGCACTCCCTCAGTACTGACCCTCCGACAGTGCAGCACTCCCTCAGTACTGACCCTCTGACAGTGCAACACTCCCTCAGTACTAAACCTCCAACAGTGCAGCACTCCCTCAGTACTGACCCTCCGACTGTGCAGCACTCCCTCAGTACTGCACTGGGAGTGTTGGCCTGGATTTTGTGCTCACGTCTCTAGAGTGGGGCTGGATCCCACAACTGTCTGACCCAGAGGTCAGAGTCCTAACCACTGAGCCACAGCCGACACACTAGAACCTGGTCTGGGGTCTATCTCAATCTCTCGTTGACCAGTTCCATGCGGGATGGTGCCCAAGAGGGCTAGCCAAAGCTCTGCACCTCATTACTTTATTGGGAATTGGAGGGGCCGAAGCAGCTGACAATATAATCTGGCAGCAACTGCCCTGGGGCCCTCCCTTACTCCATGATCGCAACATCACCGCCTCACTTACTCCTGGTGCCAAGGAGACCCGACATTGGCTGGTCTCAATTGATCAAACCCACCTGTGCCGGCTCTTGGAAAGAGCTTTCCGATTGGTCAATTAGTCCCACTCTCCTGCTCTTTCCCCATTGCCCTGCAACTTTCTCCTTTCCAAATATTTATCCAATTCTCTTTTGAAAGTTACCATTGAATCTGCTTCCACCACCCTTTCAGGCAGTGCGTTCCAGATCACAACAACTCGCTGTGGAACGAAGGTGTTTTCTATCTGCCACTCTGGCTCTTTGGCCATTCACCTCGAAAAGCTTTGGTTTACACCGATCTGGGCAGTGCTGTCACAACAGAAAATAGGTCATGAGGGCAGCAGCAAGCTCTGCCAACCCTCCAGGCTGGTCCTGGAGTCTCCAGGAACTGAAGAAATTGTCAGGAGAAAATCAGAGTGACAATTAAACAAAAATCATTTTCTCTCAATGCTTTTTGTTCGTTAGTTACAGAAATGTTAAAGTTGAGAAAGAAAATTTAGTCAAGAATCAGCCACTTGGAAAAGCAAGAGTCTGCTCCCTCCCTCCCTCGCTCCACCATCCTATGGGAAGGCCAGGCACCATGACAACGGAAGATCAATGGTGGAATATGGCACTTGGAGTGAGAAGGTCACATGATGAAGCCTCCTGGATTGCATCCAGCGAGAGGAACCCGAGCAAAACTGGAGTCAATGGGAATCAGGGGGAAAAACTCCCTGCTGGTTAGAGTCATACCTAGCGCAAAGGAAGATGGTTGTGCTTGTTGAAGGTCAATCATCTCAGTCCCAGGACATCACTGCAGGAGTTCCTCAGGGTAGTGTCCGAGGCCCAACCATCATCAGCTGCTTCATCAATGACCTTCCTTCAATCAGAAGGTCAGAAGTGGGGATGTTCGCTGGTGATTGCACAATGTTCAGCACCATTCGTGACTCCTCAGATACTGAAGCAGTCCATGTAGAAATGCAACAAGACCTGGACAATATCCAGGCTTGGGCTGATAAGTGGCAAGTAACATTCGCGCCATACAAGTGCCAGTCAATGACCATCTCCAACAAGAGAGAATCTGACCATCTCCCCTTGACATTCAATGGCATTACCATCGCTGAATCCCCCACTATCAACATCCTAGGGGCTACCATTGAGCTGAAACTTAACTGGAGTAGTCATATAAATACCGTGGCTACAAGAGCAGGTCAGAGGCTCGGAATCCTGCGGCGAGTAACTCACCTCCTGACTCCCCAAAGCCTGTCCACCATCTACAAGACACAAGTCAGGAGTGTGATGGAATACTCTCCACTTGCCTGGTTGGGTACAGCTCCATCAACACTCAAGCAGCTCGACACCATCCAGGACAGAGCAGCCCGCTTGATTGGCACCCCATCCATAAACATTCACTCCCTCCACCACAGACGCACAGTAGCAGCAGTGTGTACCAGCTACAAGATGCACTACAGCAACTCACTAAGGATCCTTAGACAGCACCTTCCAAACCCACGACCTCTACCACCTCGAAAGACAAGAGCAGCAGATGCATGGGAACACCACCACCTGCAAGTTCCCCTCCAAGTCACACACCATCCTGACTTGGAACTATATCGCTGTTCCTTCACTGTCGCTGGGTCAAAATCCTGGAACTCCCTTTCTAACAGCACTGTGGGTGTACCTACACCACATGGACTGCAGCGGGTCAAGAAGGCAGCTCACCACCAACTTCTCAAGGACTATTAGGAATGGGCAATAAATGCTGGCCTGGCCAGCGACGCCCACATCCCAGGAATGAATAAAAAAAAAGGTGTCAACCACTTGGCAGGATAGCATTGGTTTGGGATGGCACAATCTCTAATTAGTGGCATCAGCATCAAGATTGAGAACAATGCTCGAGCAACAGGCTTCAGCACATTCTTGCCTTTAGTCTGTTTCTCTACTTAATCCCACAGGCTGAGCCAGACAACTTATGTTTGGCAAGATCTCTGTCCGCAGCTTTGGCTAACTTTACTTAAACAATAAAGTACAGTTCAGTATGTCCAACAAAAATAAAATCCTTTCAGGAATGTAATGAAACAGAAGAAGCAACACGTTTGTTGTTGCCATAAGATATCTGTGACTGACACTAAAAGCAGTCAGTGTGACGGCGAATTACATCCTTTACACACTGGTTAGTTTTAGTAAAATAAAGTTCATGTAAATGTTATGTTCCATGAAAGGGCTCAGGAAGAGAACACTTTCCCTTCAGAGATATCAAACACACCCAGGGCAGGTACAGCACGGGGTTACTCTGGGGACAGACTGGCAGGCGGAGGAGTAGCCGAAGCCCCCAGGACACCCCTCACTGCAGGTCAGCTCGGCCGGAACTGCTCATCGGACCCAGGCCCCGAAACCCTCCTTGGGAGCCGGTCCCGCACAAGCCGAGCCGCCTCTCAGAAATGCCCTCCGTGCCATTCCAATCGGCGCGGAGGGGTTTCCTGTGCGGGCTGCTCCTGCACACTCTCCACTTCCTCGCCCTCGTCAGCCGGCCGGACACGCCCTGGCGGTCCATGTTGCCATCTGGCGGCGAGGGGAACCCCGATGGATGTCTCTCTACGTGGGAGTCTTCCCCCTTTACATCAGGGGCCTGGGATGGAGGGTGTTGCATAGGGCAGTCCTGGCACAGTGGCGCAGTGGTTAGCACCGCAGCCTCACAGCTCCAGACCCTGGTTCAATTCTGGGTACTGCCTGTGTGGAGTTTGCAAGTTCTCCCTGTTTCTGCGTGGGTTTTCTCCGGGTCCTCCGGTTTCCTCCCACATGCCAAAGACTTGCTGGTTGATAGGTTGATTGGCCATTAGCAATTGCCCCTAGTATAGGTAGGTGGTAGGGAAATATAGGGACAGGTGGGGATGTGGTAGGAATATGGAATTAGTGTAGGATTAGTATAAATGGGTGATCGATGGTCGGCACAGACTCAGTGGGCCGAAGGGCCTGTTTCAGTGCTGTATCTCTAAACTAAACTAAAAACTAAAAAACTAAAGCTAAAACTTTTAAGTAGGTTCACGGACTCCCAGGCCGCCTGTACTTTCTGCGGCCTGGACGAGTCCATGTTTCACATATATACGGAGTGTGCGAGGTTGCAGCCCCTCTTTGAGTATCTGAAGGGGCTGCTCCAAAGTTCTGGCTGCACTTCAGTCCAGCGCTCCTGATCTTTGGGCACCCGGTGAGGAGGGGCGTGGGCCGGGAGGAGGATCTCCTCGTCGGTCTGATCCTGGGCCTGGCCAAGGTGGCAATTCACAGGTCCAGGCTGCGGGCCGTCGGGGGGTCCGTCCTCCCCGATTGCCTGCCCCTCTTACATGGTTACATTCGCGCCCGGGTGTCCCTGGAGGAGGAGCATGCGGTGTCCGCCGGAACGCTTGAGGCCTTCTGCGACCAGTGGGCACCGCAGGGACTGGAGTGCATTGTCGACGCCCGAGAACGGCATTTTAATTCGAGTTTTTTGTTTATTTGATTTTAATAAAGTTATTTTTTTTTAAATGTATATAAAGGGGGCCTGAGGAATAAAGGCCCCCTCGACATGAAATATATAAAAGGGGCCTGGGGTATAAAGGCCACCTTGGAGGAAAAAATAACAGGGTTAGATACAGAGTAAAGCTTCCTCTACACTGTCCCATTAAACACTCCCAGGACAGATACAGCACGGGGTTAATTACAGAGTAAAGCTCCCTCTACAGTGTTCCATTAAACACTCCCAGGACAGGCACAGAATAAAAAAGAAAAGGAAAAAAAGAGGTCTGTTTTATCTTAAATGGCCAATATCCTTGTAAATTAATGGACAGAGGAATATCAGAACTATCCACATCCTGGGGGTTACCATTGACCAGAAATTAAACTGGAGTAGCCATATAAATACCATGGCTACAAGAGCACGTCAGAGGCTGGGAATCCTGCGGCGAGTAACTCACCTCCTGACTCCCCAAAGCCTGTCCACCATCTACAAGGCACAAGTCAGGAGTGTGATGGAATACTCTCCACTTGCCTGGATGGGTGCAGCTCCAACAACACTCAAGAAGCTCGACACCATCCAGGACAAAGCAGCCCGCTTGTTCAGCACCCCATCCATCTCCTTCAACATTCACTCCCTCCACCACCGACGCACAGTGGCAGCAGTGTGTATCATATACAACAGGGATGTCCAACATACGGCCCACAGGCCAGCATTCAGCCCGCCAAAAGTTTCCATCTGGCCTGTGGATGTAATCTGTACCGGGCTATTCCTCATCCTCACCAGGGGCCCATGACAGGTAATTTCACAGATGAGAATGTCATGGACTTGTATTATTTTACTCCTTGGATTAAAACAGTGCGCCTTTAAGACAGAAAGAGAAGTTTGGATTTCTGGGGTAAAGTGTGCCATAGCTACATTTTGTTACCCTGGGCCACAGCAAGGGAGAGAGAGGTCACATGGTACAATGTTTCAATTTGACTGTGTGTAAAACTGGCAAAAACTGGTCTGAACCAGTTTGTTTTGAGAGACTTTCCAGCGAGGTGTGCTACTGAAGAAAAGAGCTGTCTATTTCCTCTCAGAAAAAATTCTACAGGGAGCTAGGCGCCAAGTTGATTGCCTAAGAAAAAAAAGCCTTTTTTTAAGAGACCATTTGTATCACTGAAGGTAGTAAAACTCCTTTTCTTAACTTCCAAGTCAGGAAGTATTTTCTTCAAGATTGAATCTCTCTTGACTGATTGAGTTTGCTGGAATTCAAAGTAAGGTTTCAACTGAGACAGGGTCAGTTTTAAAACTCAAGTTGACTTATTGCTGTGTTCATCGTTGAAAGAATTGTTTGATGCCTGCCACAACAGAAGAGTTTGAATGCCTATCAAACACAGACTGCTTCATCAAATCCGTGAAGATTTCGAGGAACCTTTGATTATTTTCACATTAGAATACCTCATCCATCAAGAACGTAACCCACAAAGACTAACTTATTTATTTATTCTTAAGAAACAGCTAATATTAAAAACACTACTTTTAAAACCGGTTAACTACTGTTATTTTTGAGTGTATGTGTGTGAATGGGGAAGTTAGGTTAAAACAAGAAGTTATAAGGGCTTTAGACATAGATTTATCTTTAATAGTGTTTAAGATTCAGTTTTTTAATAAATATTTAATTTGTTGTTGTCTAAAGATACAGGGTTTGGTCTGTTTTATTCTGGGGTTACTAGAGGGTATAATTTGGCTGTTTTTCAGGTTGGTTGGGAAAACTTTAATAATATGCTGCAACCTACGGAGTGACGGGACTGAATTGACAGTGCGTTGCTCCCGCCGTGGTCGTAACAAGAAATTTTCCATTGGTTTCTTCTTCCAGAACGTCTTTTTAAAAAATCGCAAGTCAGTTTCACAACTGACAGGTGCTGGGAGCGGGAGCAATGGTTTCTAAACTTTGGGCAGCTTTAGGGTTTTCCGGTTGGCTTTTTTAAAAACAGTCGGAACCTGCTGGAAAACCATGAATCTGTCCTAAGTTTGGAAACCGCTGTTCCTGCTCCCAGCACCTGTCAGAGCGAGAGAGAGAGATGAGAGATGGGAGGATAGAGAGGGTGAGGGAGACAGAGAGAGAGGGAGAGGGAGAGAGAGAGAGAGGGGGAGAGAGAGAGAGCGGGACAGAGAGGGAGGGCAGTGAGAGAGGGGGACACAGAGCGAGGATGACACAAAGTGGGGGGGGGGGGGAGATAGAGAGAGGGGGAACACAGAGAGGGAGGACACAGTGAGAGAAAGAGAGGGAGACAGAGAGAGGGAGAGAGAGAGAGTGATCAATATCACTCCTGACAGATGGACATCTATCCAGAATACTCTGCACTGCTACAAGAAGTGTGTGGGAAAACATTGTCTACTTGTGCAAGTAAAACAAAAATGCCAGATATCTCACTAAATCAGTGTCCAACATCGAGAAGAGAAAGTAAGTCGATAAATTAATCTTCTCATTTAAAGCTTCTTCACAAAAAGGCACATTTGTTGTTGTTTTGATTAATGGTAATGTTACAAGAGTGCTTCTTTTTTTTGTAAAATACGTTTTAAGATCTTATAGTTGAATTATGGAAATTGATTCATCTGGAAGCTTGACGAGTTGCTGAACTTGGGGTTTTTTTTCAAGAAGTCACCGGAAGGCTTCCTGGACTTAGCTTGGAAACAGGCTCTTACTGGAAGGCATCCATTTTTCAGGGAGCTTGTTGTTTTGATTTGGAGAAGATGTTTATGGAGAAGTGACAGGTCAAGATTTAGAGAGGCCAGGAGGCTTGACTTCTGGAATGTTTTTGGGTTCATGTTAAATTATTAACAAAGACTGTTAGTTTTTGCCTGCCAAGAAAACCCAGCTCATCTCTTTTTCTCTCTCTTGGAAAGAAACCCTGCATATCCAATGTGTCAGTCTCCTCTTTCTTCCTGTATTTAAAGGAAACCTGTGTATCGAATGTGTGGGAACTGAAACCCCTGTTGCCGCATTTCTGCTGTAAGACCTATCTGAAACCTCTGTAGTTGCATTTCTTGGAAAGCCTACCCAAACTAATCTTCAACATCACCTTGAAAGAACTGTTCTGGGAAGATCCCAGTGACAGCCGTCTATACACATTTGGGATGCCAAACCAAACAAAGGACATATTTCCATATCTTTTTTCTTCAGGAATGAGCAAGTATTCAGCCTAAGTTTTTTTTTGTCTTTTTATTTGCAACAGAGCTCTCAAGCAAAATTCCCTTTTATGTTTCCCATTAACTGGTGTATGTGTGTGTGAGTGTGAGGGGCTAAGGTAAAAAGGGAACATTAACATTTCAATCTGTGTGTTTATGCCTTCCTTCATTACTGGCTAAGACTTGTTTTATAATAAACTGATAATTCTGTTGTTTATTAAAGAAACCTGGTTGGTGTGTTTTATTCTGGGAAAAATAGAGTCTATGATTGACCGTATTTGAATATATGTTGTGACCTGTGGAGAAGTGGGACTAGAATAAACAGTGCCTTGGTCATAACAGTAAGATACATTTTTAATGCCTTTATCTTTCCGAAATTGTCTCACCGGCCCCCTATGTAAGACAAAAATTGTAATGTGGCCCCCATGCAAAAAGGTTGGACAACCCTGGTCTACAGGACGCACTGCAGTAACTTGCCAAGGCACCTTTGACAGCACCTTCCAAACCCGTGACCTCTACTATCTAGAAGGACAAGGGTAGCAGATGCATGGGAGCACCACCACCTGCAAGTTCCCCTCCAAAACTTGGAACTATATCGCCGTTCTTTCACTGTCACTGGGTCAAAATCCTGGAACTCCCTTCTTAACTGCACTGTGGGTGTACCTACACCCCAAGGAATGCAACAGTTCAAGAAGGCAGCTCACCACCACCGTCTCAAGGGCATTTAGGGATGGGCAATAAATGCTGGCCTAGCCAGTGACGCCCACATCCCATGAATGAATAAAAAAAAGGTGGCAACCACTTAGCAGGGTAGCATTTGTTTGGGAGTGTGAATGTATACGTGTGTGTGAATGAGCGAGAATGGGCAAGTACATGAATGATGACTTGTGTGAGAACATAGACATGTGAGTGAGTGTGTGCTTGTGAGTGAGTGTAAGTAAATGAGTGTGTGCGAATGAGTGTGAGGGAGTGCGTGTGAGTGAGGGAGTGAGTGACTTAGTGTGAGTGAATTAGTGTGAGTAAATGTGTGCGAGTAAATTAGTGTGTGAGACTGTGAGCATGTGCGAAAGAGTGTGAGGGAGTGAGAATGAGTGTGTGCGTGTGAGAATGTGAGTGAGATTGTGGTTGAATATATACGTGACAGTGAGAGTGTGAGTGAGAGTGTGTCTGAGAACGTGTGTGAGAGTGAGCGTGCGAGTGAGATCCTGGTTGAATATATACGTGCGGGTGGGCAAGTGGGTGAGCAAGAATGGGCAAGTACATGAATGAGGGCTTGTGTGAGAATAAAGACATGTGAGTGAGTGTGTGCGAGTGAGTGAGTGAGTGAGTGTGTGTGTGTTACTGTGAGTGTGTGTCACTGTGAATGGGTGACTGTTTAAATGTTTGGGCGAATGTGTGTGTGGGTGAATGTGTGTGAGTGGGTGTGTATGAGTAGGTGTGTGAATGTGTGTGTGAGTGAGTGTGAGAGTGTGTGTGATTGAGTGTGTGTTACTGTGAGTGTGTGTCTGTGAGTGGGTGTGTGCGCAAATGTATGGGTGAATGAGTGTGTGGTTGAGTGTGTATAGGTGAGTGTATATAGAAACATATAAAATCATGAAGGGAATAGATAAGATACAAGTAGAGAGGATGTTTCCACTGGCAGGTGAAGCTAGGACAAGAGGGCATAGCCTCAAGATTAGAGGGAGCAGATTTAGGACTGAATTAAGAAGGAACTTCTTCACCCAGAGGGTTGTTAATCTATGGAATTCCTTGCCCAGTGAAGTAGTTGACGCTTCTTCAGTAAACGTTTTTAAAGCTAAGGTAGATATCTTTTTGAACAATAAAGGAATTAAGGGATACGGTGAGGGCGCGGGTCAGTGGATCTGAGTCCACGAAAAGATCAGCCATGATCTTATTGAATGGCGGAGCAGGCTCGAGGGGCCGGACGGCCTACTCCTGCTCCTAGTTCTTATGATCTTATGAGTGAGTGAGTGAGCGAGTGAGTGAGTGAGGTCAATGGGTGTGTGTGAGTGAGTGTATGAGGGTGTGGGCAAATGAGATGGTGGGTGTGTATGTGTGCGGGTGAGTGTGTATGTGTGTGATTACCTGAGTGAGTGAGTCAGGTTGTGTGTGTGATTCAGAGTGTCGGGCTGTGGGTATGTGAGTGAGTGAGTCAGGATGTGGGTGTGTGAGTGAGTGAGTGTGAGTGTGTCAGGGTATGTGTGTGTGAGGTTGTGTGTGTGAGTGTATGAGTGTGTCAGTGTGTTGGGGTGTGTGTGTGTGTGTGAGGTTGTGTGTGTGTGTGAGGTTGTGTGTGAGTGTGAGGTTGTGTGTGTGAGGTTGTGTGTGTGTGTGAGTGTGAGTGTGTGTGGTTGTGTGTGTGTGTGTGTGTGTGTGTGTGTGTGTGAGTGTGTGAGTGTGTGTGTGTGTGGTTGTGTGTGTGTGTGTGAGGTTGTGTGTGTGAGGTTGTGTGTGTGAGGTTGTGTGTGTGAGGTTGTGTGTGTGAGGTTGTGTGTGTGAGGTTGTGTGTGTGTGTGAGTGTGTGTGTGTGTGTGTGTGTGTGTGAGTGTGTGTGTGTGTGTGAGTGTGTGTGTGTGTGAGGTTGTGTGTGTGTGTGTGTGTGTGTGTGTGTGTCGGGTGTAACATGCAGCATTATTGAGGTGTTGTTGAGTGTGCTCTGTGATATCAGCTTGTGATGAGTGAGGCCAATCAGATGCATGTTTCTCAGTTCTCCGCTGTCCACAGATGCAATTTCTCAGCAGCTGCGGCTTTTCGAAATCCTCATTACTCAAATCGATGGGACTGTTTGCTTCTTACAAGGTTTACACAGAAACCCACATCAACCAATCGTTTCACCAACTTTAAAATCTGTCTCCAGACTCAGGAATAAGCACTTGGAAAAAAAATCAAATGTTTCAAATCAGTGGGTATTTTTTAACAGCTGCTTCTCTGCTCTATCACTGGTCTGGTGTGTCCAGACTGAGGCTTCCTGTGACAATTCCTGATTCTCCCTCCCCAGTGCCTCTCTCCATTCGCCCTCCTTTGCTCTCCCGATCTCAACCCTCAATCTTCCCGCTCCCTCTCTGTGTGTCCCCTTCACTCTCCCCCATTTCTCCATTCCTCTCCCCTCACACTCCCCATACTCTCGCTCTGTGTCTCCCCCTCACCCACTTTGTCTTTCCCCCTCACCCTCCCCGTTTCCCCACTCCTCCTCCTCATCTCTCCCTGTCCCTCACTCTCTCTCCCCCTTCCCCACTCCCCCTTCCTCTCTCTGCCTCCCACTCCCATTTTGACTCCATTCTTTAGGCTGACCTTTCGTAGTGAGGTGCTCATTAACATTATGTTCACTTTCACACAATAGTTAAAGGTTTCTTGTGATTGGCATTCGGGCCAGGCCAGTGCGAATGAGAGAAGGAGATGATGGTAAAGGAAGTGTGGGGCTGGGGACTGTTGCCCAGCCTCTCTGACACTGGATTATTTGCACGGTATATCCTGTATGGGTTGTCCATCCAGTCGGTGCTAAGCTTTTCCCTCCCACTCTCCAGCTCACATCTTCATTCCAGATGGCAAACATTGCCAAAGGAGGGGCAGAGGTCAGTGATGTGACCTCTGACACACTAAATGGGCTATTGGCAGGAATACAGTACAATGCAACAGGGGGCAGTGAGAGGGTGACTCGTGCAATTCTCCGATCTGTCATATTTGCTGTGACATTTAAATCATACCAGGTTTCTGTCTTGAGAAAAATTTGGCAAAATATGAAAAATAAATCATTGAATGCAAACATCTTATCCTCAGAAATTGCACTTTATGCAATCCCCATCAAACACTCCCAGGAG
Source organism: Heterodontus francisci (assembly GCF_036365525.1). Taxonomy (NCBI): domain Eukaryota; kingdom Metazoa; phylum Chordata; class Chondrichthyes; order Heterodontiformes; family Heterodontidae; genus Heterodontus; species Heterodontus francisci. Next base: position 3,767,484 of record NC_090402.1, on the reverse strand, counting down.
TTAGATGGGGTTAGATACAGAGTAAAGCTCCCTCTACACTGTCCACATCAAACACTCCCAGGACAGGTACAGCATAGGGTTAGGTACAGAGTAAAGCTCCCTCTACACTGTCCACATCAAACACTCCCAGGACAGGTACAGCATAGGGTTCGATACAGAGTAAAGCTCCCTCTACACTGTCCCCATCAAACACTCCCAGGACAGGTACAGCATGGGGTTAGATACAGAGTAAAGCTCCCTCTACACTGTCCCCATCAAACACTCCCAGGACAGGTACAGCATAGGGTTAGGTACAGAGTGTTACGACCAAGGCGGGAGTAATGCACTGTCAATTCAGTCCCATTACTCCACAAGTTACAGCATATTATTAAAGTTTCCCACCTACTGGAAATTAGCCAAATTAAACACTTTATTAACCCCCAGAACTAAACACAACAAACCAGGCATCTTTAAACAACAACAAATTAACTATTTATTCATAAACTAAATCTTAAACAATATTGAGATAAACCTACGTCTGAAAAGACTTTATAGCTGCTTATTCCTCCTAATCCTCATGCACACACACGTACATTCAAAAACCAATGGTTAACCGGTTTCAAATTAGAGCTGTTTCTCAGGAATAATAGAACTGGGTTGTAAGTCCTGGTTGGTTACTTTCCCAGATCAGTGAGGTGTCCCAGAGACGAATAATCAGATGCCACTCGTAGTCTCCAGGCGAGTTTAATGAACAGTCTGTAATGGATAGGCATTGAAGGCGCTTTGGCTATAGGAGACGTCACACAGGTCTTTCAACAAGGAGTATAACAACAGGTCTATTTAGATTTTGAATTAGCAGTCTATCAGTAGAAAACTTACTGAAAATTCCAGAACTTCCAAAAACACGAAAGGCAACAGAAATTCACTCCTGAGGCAGAGAACTCAGAGACTGAAATTAGAAAGGAATTTGCTACCTCCAACATTGCAAAGATCCTTTCCAGGGGTCTTTTCTTCTTTAGGCAAAACACAGCCTGCAGGCCAATGTAGATATTCTTCTGACAGAGACAAATTCTTCCTTCAAGGAGAGCACGCTTTGCTGGTCTGCCAGATCAAACTGGTTCTGGCCAGTCTTTACACACAGTCAAACTGATACAATATGGCATGTGACCGCATCTCTCTTGCTGTAGCTTAGGAACAGGCTTGTAGCTTGCACACACGGTTCCCAGAGAATATTAAAACTTCTTTCTGTCTTAAAGGCACACAGATCCCCCTTAGTTTTTAAACAGAAAGAAAAAAACACTTCCTTGACAAGACTAAAGCTCCCTCTACACTGTCCCCATCAAACACTCCCAGGGCAGGTACAGCACTGGGCATACTGCTGCCTGATTGAGAACTGCTCAGTGGTTAACGAGGTTCAGCTGACTGTGGCTGTGTGTTGGAGGCTGGAAACTGGAAGCTGTGTGACTGCTGCAAGGAGAAAGACTGAGATTGAAAGGAAGGTTTTTCCATCTATCCTTATTCCAAAAGAGGAAAACAGGAGACCAAAAGATCAATTGGGAGAAATGTTCCGGACTCCTGGTGGGTCAATGGTGGGTGGACTCCCGACGGGAGAAGTTGACACCTTTTGCGTGGAACCTCCTCTATCTGGGAGTCCACCTTAGCCCCGCTGAGGAAGCCTGGTCAGCAAACTGGCAGGGGAGAGAGGTGAAAGTCACCGCTCGGCTGGGGCGCTGGACAGGCCTGCTCCGAGTGCTTTCCTACAGGGCCAAACGCTGATCATAAACCAACTGGTGGCCTCCATGCTGTGGTAGCGGTTGGTCACTTTGGCCACGCCCCCTGCATTCGCCACCAAGATCCAGAAGAAACTCATCGATTTCTTCTGGGGCAAGAGGAAACACTGGGTCTCTGCCGCGGTCCTGAGTCTCCCGATTGAGGAGGGCGGCCAGTCGCTGGTGTGCATCCACACCCAGGCTGCGACTCTCCGCCTTCGGACCCTGCAGAGATACCTGTACGTCGAGTGTCCTCCCACTGGCGACGTATTTTTTCCGCCAGTGTCACTGCCTTCAAGACGACACGCAGCTCCCGGCAGAGTCCATTAGCCGCGCCTCTCTGAGGGAGTTGCCTGTCTTTTACCGGGATCTATTCCGAGTCTGGAACATGGTCGCCTCCAGTCAGGGCGCTCTCCCGCTGGCGGAGGAGAGTGCCTTGGCAGTCTGGGAGGCCGACTCCGGGGATGGACCGGTGGGCGGAGGAGTAGCTGAAGCCCCGGGAACCCCCTCACTGTGGGTGACGAGGGGACTCAGGAGAGCGGAGCGCTCCCGGCTGAGCTGATCCCTGCTCGGCCGGAACTGCTCATCGGACCCAGGCCCTGAAACCCTCCTCGGGAGCCAATCCCACACAACCCGAGCAGCCTCTCGGAAATGCCCTCCGTGCCATTCCAATCGGCGCGGAGGGGTTTCCTGTACAGGCTGCTCATGCACACTCTCCACTTGCTCGCCCTCGTCAGCCAGCCGGACACACCCTGGCGGTCCACGTTGCCATCTGGCGGTGAGGGGAAACCCCGATGGGGGTCTCTCTACGCGGGAGTCTTCCCCCTTTACATCGGGAACCTGGGGTGGAGGGTGCTGCACAGAGCAGTCCCGTGCAATCGGCTTTTAAGTAGTTTCACGCACTCCCAGGCCATCTGTACTTTCTGTGGCCTGGACGAGTCCGTGTTTCACATATATATGGAGTGTGCGAGGTTGCAGCCCCTCTTTGAGTATTTGAAGGGGCTGCTCCTCAAGTTCTGGTTGCACTTCAGCCCCACGCTCCTGATCTTTGGGCACCCAGTGCGGAGGGGCGTGGGCCGGGAGGAGGATCTCCTCGTCGGTCTGCTCCTGGGCCTGGCCAAGGTGGCAATTCACAGGTCCAGGCTGTGGGCCGTCGGGGGGTCTCTCCTCCATGATTGCCTGCCCCTCTTCCGCGATTACGTTCGCTCCCGGGTGTCCCTGGAGAAGGAGCATGCGGTGTCCGCCGGTACGCTTGAGGCCTTCCGCGACTGGTGGGCACCGCAGGGACTGGAGTGCATCGTCGACGCCGAGAATGGCATTTTAATTTGAGTTTTTGGATTATTTCTCTGTTTTTAATAAAGTTATTTTAAAAATATGTATATAAAGGCCACCTTAAAAAAAAACAAAAAAACACAGGTTAGATACAGAGTAAAAAAAAAGGTTAAAAAAAGCGGGTTAGATACAGAGGAAAGCGGAGTGAGACTACAGCAGTTCAAAGAGCGTTGGTTAAGAGCGGATGCACAGCATTCAAAAAAATAATCCAAATGTGAAGTCACCAGAAAACACGTATGTGATTGGTTATGGAATATTTCTCTTTTTGTTCTGTATTTTTCTCTCTCTAAACTACGAGTCAAGAAATTAAAAATTTCAGTCGGGTGGGTATAACAGTAAATTAATTCATGATAAGAGTATTAGCATAGAGCAGGTCTAGAGGCATTAATTAATTAATTAAGTATGGAAGATCCTCATCAGGGAACTCCTCTTTGCTGACGATGCTGCTTTAACATCTCACACTGAAGAGTGCCTGCAGAGTCTCATCGACAGGTTTGCGTCTGCCTGCAATGAATTTGGCCTAAACATCAGCCTCAAGAAAACGAACATCATGGGACAGGACATCAGAAATGCTCCATCCATCAATATTGGCGACCACGCTCTGGAAGTGGTTCAAGAGTTCACCTACCTCGGCTCAACTATCACCAGTAACCTGTCTCTCAATGCAGAAATCAACAAGCACATGGGAAAGGCGTCCACTGCTATGTCCAGACTGGCCAAGAGAGTGTGGGAAATGGCGCACTGACACGGAACACAAAAGTCTGAGTGTTTCAAGCCTGTGTCCTCAGTGCATTGCTCTACCACAGCGAGGCCTGGACAACGTATGTCAGCCAAGAGCAACGTCTCAATTCATTCCATCTTCGCTGCCTCCGGAGAATCCTTGGCATCAGGTGGCAGGACCGTATCTCCAACACAGAATTCCTCGAGGCGGCCAACATCCCCAGCTTATACACACTACTGAGCCAGCGGCACTTGAGATGGCTTGGCCATGTGAGCCGCATGCAAGATGGCAGGATCCCCAAAGACACATTGTACAGCGAGCTCGCCACTGGTATCAGACCCACCGGCCGTCCATGTCTCCGCTTTAAAGACGTCTGCAAACGCGACATGAAGTCCTGTGACATTGATCACAAGTCGTGGGAGTCCGTTGCCAGTGATCGCCAGAGCTGGTGGACAGCCATAAAGGCGGGGCTAAAGTGTGGCGAGTCGAAGAGACTTAGCAGTTGGCAGGAAAAAAGACAAGCGCAAGGGGAGAGCCAACTCTGTAACAGCCCCGACAACCAATTTTATCTGCAGCGCCTGTGGAAGAGCCTGTCACTCTAGAATTGGCCTTTGTAGCCACTCCAGGCGCTGCTTCACAAACCACTGACCACCTCTAGGCGCTTACCCATTGTCTCTCGAGACAAGGAGGCCAAAGAAAAAAGAAAGAAAATAAAGAAAGAAAGGTCTAGAGGCATTCATTAATATTAATAGTTTAAACAAGGTGCTAACTAGATTCTAAAAGAGGGAATAGAGTTTTTTTTAAGACCATGGATGGGCAGCTGAGACCTGTTGATTGCTATTCCTGCGTCAGGTGGGAACTTCAGGACACTTCATGTGTCTTGGGGGAACCATGTGTGTCGGAAGTGTCTCAAGCTGCTTGCGCTTGAGCTCAGGATTTCGGAGCTTGAGGGGCAGTTGGAGTCACTGCGGAGCATCAGGGAGCAGGAGAGTTTCCTGGATTATATGTTCCAGGAGATGGTCACCCTACAGGCAGGGAGAGATGAGGATAGTAGATGGGTGGCCATCAGGCAGAGTAGGAAGAGACAGGAGGTTCAGGAATCTTCGGGGTGTGTGCCACTCTCAAACCGGTACTCAGCATTGGAGACTGCTGGAGTGAAGACACCTTGAAGGAGTTCAGTTCAGACCATGGCACCAATGGACAATGGACTACACAGGAGGGAGCAGCAAAGAGTAGAAATGTAGTTGTTATAGGAGATTCCATAGTTAGGGGGACAGACAGGTGTTTCTGTAACAGTCATCGTGAGTCCCACATGGTGTGTTGTCTCCCTGGTGCCAGGTTAAAGGACATCACGGAGAGGGTGTAGAATATTCTGCAGGGGGAAGGCAGTGAGCCAGAAGTTGTGGTACATGTTGGTACCAATGACACAGAGAGAGCAGGTACTGAGGTCCTACCGTCAAACCTTTAGGAGCTGGGAAGGAATTTTAAAAAGTAGGACCTTGACGGTAGTAATCTCTGGATTACTCCCAGTGCCACGCGCCAGAGAGAGTAGAGAGGAAAATAGGGAGGATCAATGTGAGGCTTGAAGCACGGTGCAGGAGGGAGGGTTTCAGATTCTTGGGGCATTGAGGCCAGATCTGGGGTAGGAAGCACCTATTCAAAAGGGACGGGTTACACCTCAACAGGACTGGGACCAATTTCCTCGCAGGGAGGTTCACTAGTGTGGTTGGGGAGGGTTTAAATTAAATTGGCAGGGGGATGGACACCAGCATATAGAAGCAGAAAAGAAGAATAAGGTGCGTAAAGAAAGGAAGGAAGAGAAGGAAGTCATACTATATTAGATAGGAGCAGACTAAACAGGACTATGAAGAATATAAAGACAGGTTTACAATGCATGTATGTAAATGCACAAAGTATGGTGAATATGTTGCTGAGCTACAAGCACAAATTGCTGTGTGGGAATACGATGTAGTAGCAATAACAGAAACGTGGCTTAAAAATGGTAAGTACTGGGTGCTTAATATTCAAGGATACAAAGTGTTCAGAAAAGATAGAAAAAAAAAGGGGTGTGGGTGACAGTACTGATTAGGGAAGATATTGTAGTGTTGGAAAGAGAGGATGTCCTTGAAGGGGCAAAGACAGAGTCCATTTGATCAGAGCTAAGAAGCAAATAGGGTCTGATCATGTTACTGGAGGTATTCTATAGGCCTCTAAATAGTGAGATAGTCAGAGAGAGAGATACAGGAGCAAATCTGCTGGGAAATCACAGATATGTGCAAGAACTATAGAAATTGGGTCAGAGTGATCATTGCACCATAAGGTTTAGATTAGTAATGGAGAAGAGCAAGGAACAATCTAAAATAGAACTTCTAAATTGGAGGAGAAATAACTTCAATGGGATGACAGGGGATCTAGCCAGGGGAAAATGGAACCAAAGACTGACAGGAAAAGGTGGAATGGAACAAAGGATGATCTTTGAGGAGATATTTCAGGTGCAGGCTGGGTACATTCCAACAAGGGCAAAAGGTAAGGGAACCAAAGCCAGGGCTCCTTGGATGACGAGGGAGATAGAGATTATGATGAAACAAAAGAGGGTGTATGATGCATGTCAGGTGAATTCTTCCAGTGAGAACCAGGTCAAATATAATAAGTGGAGAGGGGAAGTGAAGAGGAAAATAAGACTGGAAAAGAATGAATGAGAATAGAATGGTAGTTAGCATAAAAGGGAACCCAAAAACCTACCAGCATGTAAATAGTAAGCGGTGGGGTGTGGCCTATTGGAGACCAAGAGGATAATATATGCTTAGAGGCACAGGGCAAGGATAGACTATTTAATGAGTACTTTGTATGGGAGTTTACTAAAGAAGAGAAAGCTGACAAAATATTGGTAGAAGCAGAGATGGTGGAGGTAATGGATGGGGTGAAAATTGATGGACAGGATGTACTGGAAAGACTGGCTATACTTAGGGAGATAAGTCACCTGGTCCAGATGGCTTGCATCCCAGCTTGCTAAAGGAAGTGGGAGTGGAGATAGTGGAAGGGCTTGCCGTAATCTTCCAATCTTCCTTGGATATGGGGGAGGTGCCAGAGGATTGGAGAGTGGCAAATGTGACACCCTTATTCAAGAAAGGGTGTAAGGATAGTCCTAGCAACTACAGGCCAGTTAGCTTAACATCAATGGTGGGTAATGTTTTAGAAACAATAATCAGGGAAAAAAATCAACAGGCACTTGGAGAGGTTTGAGTTAATTAAGGAGAACTAGCATGGATTTGGCTGTAAAAGGCATATCATGCTTGACAGAGTCAGCATGGTTTTATGTAAGGGAAATTGTGTTTAACAAATTTATTACAGTTCTTTGAGGATGTAACAAGCAGGGTGAATAAAAGGGAACCTGTAGATGTTGTATATTTGAATTTTCAAAAGGCATTCAATAAGGTGCCACATAAAATATTACTACACCAGATAAGAGCTCATGTTGTTGGGGGCGATATATGAGCATGGATAGAGGATTGGCTAACTAACAGGAAACAGAGTTGGGATCAATGGGTCTTTTTCAGGTTGGCAAACTGTAACTAGTGGAGTGCCACAGGGATCAGTGCTGGGGCCTCAACTATTTACAATCTATATTAATGACTTGGATGAAGGGACCGAGTGTATTGTAGCCAAATGTACTGACTATACAAAGATAGGTAGGAAAGCAAGTTGTGAGGAGGATACAAAGTGTTTGCAAAGGGAAATAGAGAAGTTTAGTGAGTGGGCAAAAATTGACAAATAAAGTATAATGTGGGAAAATGTGAGGTTGTCCACTTTGGCTGGAAGAATAGAAAAGCAGAATATTATTTAACTGGAGAGAGACTGCAGAATGCTGCGGTACAGTGGGATCTGGGGATCCTGATACATGAATCACAATAAGTCAGCATGCAGGTACAGCAAGTAATTAGGAAGGCAAATGGAATGTTGGCCTTTATTGCAAAGGGGGATGGAATATAAAAGTAGGCAAGTCTTGTTACAACTGTACAGGGTGTTGGTGAGACCGTACCTAGATTACTGTGTACAGATTCTGTTCTTTATTTAAGGAGGGATGTACTTGCATTGGAGGCAGTTCAGAGAAGGTTCACTGGGCTGATTCCTGGAATGAAGGGGTTGTCTTATGAGGGAAGATTGAGCAGGTTGGGCCCATACTCATTGGAGTTTAGACGAATGAGAGGTGATCTTATTGAAACCTGTAGATTCGGACAGGGCCAATGACAGGGTGGATGCTGAGAGGATGTTTCCCCTCGTGGAGGAATCTAGAACCAGGGGATACAGTTTCAAAGATGGAGATGAGAGGAATTTCTTCTCTCAGAGGATTGTTAATCTTTGGAATTCACTTTCCCAGAGAGCAGTGGAGGCTGGATCACGGAATATATTCAAGGCAGACTTTGAGAGATTTGTGATTGACAAGGGAGTCAAGGGTTATGGGAACAGGCGAGAACGTGGAGTTGAGGCCAAGATTAGATCAGCCATGATCTTATTGAATGATGGAGCAGGCTCGTGGGGCTGAATGGCCTACTCCTGCTCCCATTTCTTATGTAATTGAATTTTTTGATGTAGTAACAGAGAAGGTTGATGAAGGGAGAGCAATGGATGTTATTTATATAGATTTTAAGAAAGCATTTGACAAAGTACCACATAAAAGACTGGTTAACAAAATTGAGGCTCATGGATTCGGAGGGTCAGTGTCCAATTCAATAAAAGAATTGGCTTAAGGACAGAAAACAGCGAGTCATGGTAAATGTTGTTCTTCAGACTGGAGGATGGTAGACAGTGGTGTTTCCCCAAGAGTCAGTGCTTGGGCCACTGCTTTTTTGATATATATAAATGACTTGGATATTGGAATATGCAGTAACATTTCAAAATTTGCCAATAATACCAAACTTGGAGTTGTGGTAGACAGTGAGGATGATACAAAACGACTGGAACAGACATAGACAGGCTCTCAGAATGGGCTGACAAGTGGCAGATGGAATTTAATACTGACAAGTGTGAGCTGATACATTTTGGCAGAAAAGATAGGGTGAGGCAATATATACTTAATGGCACAGTTCCAAAGAGTGTATAGGAACAGCGGGACCTGGGGGATTCATGTGCATAGATCTTTGAAGATTGCAGGGAAGTTATGCTGAACCTTTATAAAGCTCTGGTTAGGACACAACTGAAGTATTGTGTCCAGTTCTGGTCACCACACTTGAGGAAGGATGTGAGGGTCCTTGAGAGGGTGCAGAGGAGATTTACCAGAATGGTTCCAGGGATGAGGGATTTTAGTTACAAGGTTAGTTTGGAGAAGCTGGGATTGTTCTCCTTGGAGCAAAGGAGATTGAGGGGAGATTTGATCGAGGTGGACAAGATTATGACAGGCTTAGATAAGGTGGAAAAGCTGCTCCCATTAGTTGATGGTACAAGGACTAGGGGGCACAGGTTGAAGGTTTTGGGCAAGAGATGCAGGGAGGATGTGAGGAAGAACATTTTTACACAGTGAGTGGTAATGACCTGGAACTCACTGTCTATGAAGATGATGGAAGCAGAAACAATGAATGATTTCAAAAGGAAATAGGATGGGCACTTGAGGGAAATAAACTTGCAGGACTACAGGGATAGAGCAGGAGAATGGGACTGACTGGATTGGTCTACAGAGAGATGGCATGGATTAGATGGGCTGAAAGGTCTCCTTCTGTGCTATAAATGACTCTATGTTTCTATGAATGAAAAGGGGTTTGATCCATTGAGATTCCAGACAGTGGGAGGGAATGGGATGGAGTCACTGTTGTCCTTTATTTGTTTTTGAATGTGACTCATCTGTTGTAGTAGGGTTGATGAGGCAGCTCTCTTTCTTGTTGCTTTTCCGAAGAAAGTCCATTCACGAACAGCAAGCCAAGAGGGGCCCTCAGAGACATGCTGCTGCCAAGCCTTGAACCAGATGGTATTAGAATTCGAAATGAAGTGATTACATTAAACTGAACCTGTCCCATGTGTGAATCTGGGACCTCAGCCGAGCTTCTCCTGTCCAGCTCTTCTCTAGTATTGAAGAATAAAATTCATGTGAAGGCTATTTACTGGGCTTTACACTGCAACCCCACTGCCATCCCACATCTAAACAGCTCTTCCTTCCCCTCATTCTGCCTCCTTCACTATCCTACCCTATTCTCTCTCTCTTTCTCTCTCTCTGCCCTGTAACAACTCGGCCTCACTTCCTATAGACAGCCTGACTGGGGCCGAATTCCACTTCTGCCCAAAACATGTGAAATGGAACAATGATTAATCTCTCCTTGGTCCAAGATACATTTCATCCACAAGGACCCAACTCCAGACAGAGCTGAATTTTTTTCTCTCTGTTTAAATGAAGAGTTGCCAAGTCCCAGACTGAACCAGCAGTACAGTTTCCAAGATTTCCCACTACTACCCTCCACTTTGAAGACAATTAATTTTCATTTGACATACAAACAACTTTGCTCACATCATCCTGCAGAAGGGGCAGAACTGGAAGACAAGGAATATGTTACACAGCCACAAACATCCCAATTTCATGTTAACCCATCACTCTGTCCCATCGCTTGCATTTCTATATTGAGTGATTTCTTTTGCTTTCTTTAGGAGAATGTTGTTTCTGTTCATGCAAACACGATCCATCTCCATAATGATGAACTAAAGGATTTGACAGCGAAACCTTTGCAAATCCACTTTAGTCTTTCCATAGTGCCCTTGAATAACAAACATAGCTGCACCTTATCCAAGTGTTTACTATAAACCCCACCAGCTGCAGCACTTTCCAACACATCAGAGACCACCCCTCACTTAATATAAGTGTCAACCATAGCTAAATGGTGCTCAGGGTCAGAAGTTTCACCAACCTTCAAGAGACAGGAGCACAAAATCTGGGCTGACACACCAGTGATGTACGGAGGGAGTGCTGTACTGTCGGAGGGTCAGTACTGAGGGAGTGCTGCACTGTCGGAGGGTCGGTAGTGAGGGAGTGCTGCACTGTCGGAGGGTCAGTACTGAGGGAGTGCTGCACTGTCGGAGGGTCAGTACTGAGGGAGTGCTGTACTGTCGGAGGGTCAGTACTGAGGGAGTGCTGCACTGTCGGAGGGTCAGTACTGAGGGAGTGCCGCACTGTCGGAGGGTCAGTACTGAGGGAGTGCTGTACTGTCGGAGGGTCAGTACTGAGGGAGTGCCGCATTGTCGGGTGGTCAGGACTGAGGTAGTGCCGCACTGTCAGAGGGTCAGCACTGAGGGAGTGCTGCACTGTTGGAGGGTCAGTACTGAGGGAGTGCTGCACTTTCGGAGGGTCAGTACTGAGGGAGTGCTGCACTGTCGGAGGGTCAGTACTGAGGGAGCGCTGTACTGTCGGGGGGTCAGTACTGAGGGAGTGCCGCACTGTCGAAGGGGTCAGTACTGAGGGAGTGCCGCACTGTCGGAGGGTCAGTCCTGAGGGAGTGCTGCACTGTCAGAGGGTCAGTACTGAGGGAGTGCTGCACTGTTGGAGGGTCAGTACTGAGGGAGTGCTGCACTGTCGGAGGGTCAGTACTGAGGGAGTGCCGCACTGTCGGAGGGTCAGTACTGAGGGAGTGCCGCACTGTCGGAGGGTCAGTACTGAGGGAGTGCCGCACTGTCGGAGGGTCAGTACTGAGGGAGTGCCGCACTGTCGGAGGGTCAGTACTGAGGGAGTGCCGCACTGTCGGAGGGTCAGTACTGAGGGAGTGCCGCACTGTCGGAGGGTCAGTACTGAGGGAGTGCCGCACTGTCGGAGGGTCAGTACTGAGGGAGTGCCGCACTGTCGGAGGGTCAGTACTGAGGGAGTGCCGCACTGTCGGAGGTGCCACCTTTTGGATGAGACATTAAACCGAGGCCCCATCTGCCCTCTCATGTGAATGTAAATGATCCCACAGCTACTATTGGAAGAAGAGCAGGGGAGTTCTCCCCTTTGTCCTGGGGCCAATATTTATGCCTCATCAACATCACCAATAACAGATTATCTGGTCATTGCTACATTGCTGTTTGTGAGATCTTGCTGTGCACAAATTGGCTGCTGTATTTCCTGGATTACAGGTGACTACACTTCAAAAAGAACTTAATTGGCTGTAGAACACTTTGGGAAGTCCTGAGGCGATGTCAGGCGCTATAAAAATGCAAGGCTTCCTTTCGTTTTGCCCATATGTCCATGCTCACAGAATCCTGCTCAGTCAGGCTTCCTTGTTCAGATCTAAAATGGATGGTGTCACTATAAGGAACAATTCTGTAAGGCAGAACACTGAGCTTTATAACAGTCTATTTATTTGGCAAATGATCACCAAGTGAGTTGCTGCTTCCAAATGAGCTCAGCTGTTGTGGATTAATGGCTTTATCTGGGGCCTCTTTTCAGGGCAGTGTTGCTGCTACACTCGGCTACAATGGATCCTTCAGCTACTTTTCTCTATTATGCTTCCCCTCCCAACCCACACACTCTGAAATTTTCAAATTATAGAATGTTCCAGGCCAGAAGGAGGCTATTCAACCCATCGTGCCTGTGCTGGCTCTTTCAAAGTGCTGGCAATTAGTCCCCACTCCTCTGTGCTCTTTCCCCATAGTCCTGCAAATATCCCCCCTTCAGGTATTTATCCAATTCCCTTTTATAAGTTATTACTGAATCTGCTTCCACCGCCCTTTCAGGCAGCGCATTCCAGATCACAACAAATCACTGTGTAAAAAACATTCTCATCTCCCCCTCTGATTCTTTTGCCAATTATCTTCAATCTGTGTCACTCTAGTTACTGACCCTCCTGCCACTGGAAACAGTTTGTCCTTATTTACTCCATCAAAACCCATCATGATTTTGAACACCTCTATTAAATTTCCACTTAACCTTCTCCGCTCTAAGGAGAACAATCCCAGCTTCTCCAGTCACTCCCTGTAACTGAAGTCCCTCATCCCTGGGAAGATTCCAGCTGCTGGGAAATAAACCCAGAAAAAAAAGAGCAACTGTAATTTGGGTTTATAAATCGAGGCAGAGAGTACAATAGAGAATAGTAAATTCATACAAGACAATGGTTAGTCCACAGACAAAAACTATACGGTTTGGCACTCCACCCCATTATAGAAAGGAGATTCAAGGCATAGAGAGGAGAGGGTGTGAGATACACCAGGATAATGTCAGGGATGGGAGGTTATAGTTCTGAAGCGTGTTGAGATACTGGGACTGTTTACACTGTAAACTGGGACAAGTTTCAGTGGGGGAGCATTTCGGGAGCAGTGACCATAATTCCATAAGTTTTAAGGTACTTGTGGATAAGGATAAGAGTCATCCTCGGGTGAAGGTGCTAAATTGGGGGAAGGCTAATTATAACAATATTAGGCAGGAACTGAAGAATTTAGATTGGGGGCGGCTTTTTGAGGGTAAATCAACATCTGACATGTGGGAGTCTTTCAAACGTCAGCTGATTAGAATCCAGGACCGGCATGTTCCTGTGAGGAAGAAAGATAAGTTTGGCAAGTTTCGGGAAGCCTGGATAATGTGGGATATTGTGAGCCTAGTCAAAAAGAAAAAGGAAGCATTTGTAAGGGCTGGAAGGCTAGGAACAGATGAAGCACTTGAGGAATATAAAGACAGTAGGAAGGAACTTAAGCAAGGAGTTAGGAGGGCTAAAAGGGGTGATGAAAAGTCATTGGCAAACAGGATTAAGGAAAATCCCAAGGCTTTTTATACATATATAAAGAGCAAGAGGGTAACTAGGGAAAGGGTTGGCCCACTCAAGGACAGAGATGGGAATCTATGTGTGGAGCCAGAGGAAATGGGCGAGGTGTTAAATGAGTACTTTGCATCAGTATTCACCAAAGAGAAGGACTTGGTGGATGATGAGCCTAGGAAAGGGAGTGCAGATAGTCTCAGTCATCTCATAATCAAAAAGGAGGAGGTGTTGGGTATCTTGCAAAGCATTAAGGTAGATAAGTCCCCAGGGCCTGATGGGATCTACCCCAGAATACTGAGGGAGGCAAGGGAAGAAATTGCTGGGGCCTTGACAGAAATCTTTGCATTCTCATTGGCTACAGGTGAGGTCCCAGAGGACTGGAGAATAGCCAATGTAGTTCTTTGTTTAAGAAGGGTGGCAAGGATAATCCAGGAAATTATAGGCCGGTGAGCCTTACGTCAGTGGTAGGGAAATTATTAGAGAGGATTCTTCGGGACAGGATTTACTCCCATTTGGAAACAAACGAAGTTATTAACGAGAGTCAGCATGGTTTTGTGAAGGGGAGGTCGTGTCTTACTAATTTGATTGAGTTTTTTGAGGAAGTGACGAAGATGATTGATGAAGGGCAGTGGATGTTATCTATATGGACTTTAGTAAAGCCTTTGACAAGGTCCCGCATGGCAGACTGGTACAAAAGGTGAAGTCACACGGGATCAGAGGTGAGCTGGCAAGATGGATACAGAACTGGCTCGGTCATAGAAGACAGAGGGTAACAGTGGATGGGTTTTTTTCTGAATGGAGGGATGTGACTAGTGGTGTTCCGCAGGGATCAGTGCTGGGACCTTTGCTGTTTGTAGTATATATAAATGATTTGGAGGAAAATGTAGCTGATCTGATTAGTAAGTTTGCGGACGACACAAAGGTTGGTGGAGTTGCGGATAATGATGAGGATTGTCAGAGGATACAGCAGGATATAGATCGGTTGGAGACTTGGGCGGAGAAATGGCAGATGGAGTTTAATCCGGACAAATGTGAGGTAATGCATTTTGGAAGGTCTAATGCAGGTGGGAAGTATACAGTAAATGGCAGAACCCTTAGGAGTATTGACATGCAGAGAGATCTGGGCGTACAGGTCCACAGGTCACTGAAAGTGGCAACGCAGGTGGATAAGGTATTCAAGAAGGCATATGGCATGCTTGCCTTCATCGGTCGGGGCATAGAGTATAAAAATTGGCAAGTCATGCTGCAGCTGTACAGAACTTTAGTTAGGCCACACTTAGAATATTGCGTGCAATTCTGGTCGCCACACCACCAGAAGGACGTGGAGGCTTTGGAGAGGGTACAGAAGAGGTTTACCAGGATGTTGCCTGGTCTGGAGGGTATTTGCTATGAGGAGAGGTTGGATAAACTCGGATTGTTTTCACTGGAACGACGGAGGTGGAGGGGCGACATGATAGAGGTTTACAAAGTTATGAGCGGCATGGACAGAGTGGATAGTCAGAAGCTTTTTCCCAGGGTGGAAGAGTCAGTTACCACGGGACATAGGTTTAAGGGGAGAGGGGGAAAGTTTAGAGGGGATGTGCGAGGCAAGTTTTTTACACAGAGGGTGGTGAGTGCCTGGAACTTGCTGCCGGGGGAGGTGGTGGAAGCAGGTACGATAGCGACGTTTAAGAGACATCTTGACAAATATATGAATAGGAAGGGAATAGAGGGATACGGTCCCCGGAATTGCAGAAGGTGTTAGTTTAGGCAGACATCAAGATCGGTGCAGGCTTGGAGGGCCGAATGGCCTGTTCCTGTGCTGTACCGTTCTTTGTTCTTTGTGGCAGAGAACGCGAGAGGAGATGAAATCTTGGTTATTCAATTTATGTGAAGAGCTGTGATTGGGTGATTGGGGAAAGATTATTCCCTCTGATTGGGGAGTCAGTGTCGAAGGATCATCAATTTAAGATGGTCAGAATGCGGAAAGAGGTTGAGAGAAATGTCTTTACACAGTGGATAGTGGGAGCACAGGGTAGTTTACAAGATTCATTGCACCTTTGGAGAGAGCGGGGCAGTGGGATTAGTTTGGGGATTGATACAGGGCTATGGGGAGAGAGCGGGGCAGTGGGATTAGTTTGGGGATTGATACAGGGCTATGGGGAGAGAGCGGGCCAGTGGGATTAGTTTGGGGATTGATACAGGGCGATGGGGAGAGAGCGGGGCAGTGGAATTAGTTTGGGGATTGATACAGGGCTATGGGGAGAGAGTGGGGCAGTTGGATTAGTTTGGGGATTGATACAGGGCTATGGGGAGAGAGCAGGGCAGTGGGATTAGTTTGGGGATTGATACAGGGCTATGGGGAGAGAGCGGGGCAGTGGGATTAGTTTGGGGATTGATACAGGGCTATGGGGAGAGAGCAGGGCAGTGGGATTAGTTTGGGGATTGATACAGGGCTATGGGGAGAGAGCGGGGCAGTGGGATTAGTTTGGGGATTGATACAGGGCTATGGGGAGAGAGCGGGGCAGTGGGATTAGTTTGAGGATTGATACAGGGCTATGGGGAGAGAGTGGGGCAGTGGTTTAGTTTGGGGATTGATACAGGGCTATGGGGAGAGAGTGGGGCAGTGGGATTAGTTTGGGATTGATACAGGGCTATGGGGAGAGAGCGGGGGCAGTGGGATTAGTTTGGGGATTGATACAGGGCTATGGGGAGAGAGCAGGGCAGTGGGATTAGTTTGGGGATTGATACAGGGCTATGTGGAGAGAGCGGGGCAGTGGGATTAGTTTTGGAATGCTCTGACAGAAAGCCAACATTTGTACAATGGGCTGAATGGCCATCTTCTATTGCCCATGGTTATGTGCCTCACATGTTGACTCACGCTCTAAATTTGCCCTTTCTAGAGAATCAAGTACCTCCCTTCGAGGGTTTGAATGGGATGAGAAGCTTGCGTTTATGGGGTTAATGTCGGAGGCCAGTATCCCATCCAGTAGCTAGATCCCATTGAATTTAAGAAGGGGAGTGAGCGGAGAAACTATAGACTTACACTCCAGAGCTGCTGGTCAACAGTCAGTGACTGTTCACATGCCAGGTCTCTAAACTCTTTCCATTGTTGGACTTTTCCAACACATCCCAGTTAACCACAGTCTAGACCATATTTTTTGTCTAATGGACTGAGCTGCTTTGCCAGTCTAGGAAACTCTACTATGTCTTGGGATCTGAGTCCTGACCAGAAATCACCTCCCCACTCCCCCAACTCCCCCAACATTCCTCAATCCTTTTGTCAGCTTGTGACTTCGCCGCCACCTCCATACACGTGGCAACAGTTACCAAGGAAACCAAGGCATTAATCTAAAGGCCAAGGTCAAATCTGTTCCTTCAGTTTTTGAGTGAGGAGTGAGTTGTTTGAGGCTCACCCTCACTTAGACCTGTGTGTTTTATCTCTCCCCCTTCCCCATACTTTTATATAGTTGTGAAACTTTTTTTGAAACCTCCTTTGTCTCTCACACAAATATATGCAACCCAGAGCTGGCAGACTCAAAATTCAAACCCATAGGACTAAGGGGAGATCAGTACCCCACGGGCCTGTTCAGCCATTCAGTTAATCATGGCTGATCTGTATCTTAGCCCCACCTTAATTCTGTAACCCTTAAAATCCATGTCTAATAAAAATTTATCAATCACAGTTTTTACATTTTCAACAGACCCCCCAGTATCTACAGCTTTTTGGAGAGAGTTCCAGATTTCCACCCCCCCTCTGTGTGATGAAATGCTTCCTGACATCACTCCCAAATGGCCTGGCTCGAAATTTAAGGTTCTGCCTCCTTGTTCTGGACTCCTCCCACTAGAGGAAATAGTTTCTCTCTATCGACCCGATCAAATCCTTTAATCATCTTAAACGCCTCAATTAGATCACCCCTTAATCTTCTACACTAGAGGGAATACAAGCCTAGTCTGTGCAATCTGTCCTCGGAATTTAACCCTTTTCGCCCCAGTCTCACGCTGGCGAATCTGCGGTGCACCCTCTCCAAGGCCAGTATATCCTTCCTGAGGTGCGGGGCCCAGAATTGAACACAGTTACTGCAGATGGGGTCTAACCAGAGCTTTAAATAAACTGTAACATAACTCCCACCCCTTTGTGTGTTTTTTTCGTTCAGGGGATTTGGGCATCACTGGCCAGGCCAGCATTTATTGCCCATCCCTAATTGCCCTCGAGAAGGTGGTGGTGAGCTGCCTTCTTGAACCACTGCAGTCCATTTGGGGTAGGTATACCCACAGTGCTGTTAGGAAGGGAGTTCCAGGATTTTGACCCAGCGACAGTGAAGGAACGGTGATATAGTTCCAAGTCAGGATGGTGTGTGGCTTGAAAGGGAACTTGCAGGTGGTGGTGTTCCCATGCATCTGCTGCCCTTGTCCTTCTAGGTGGTAGAGGTCATGGGTTTGGAAGGTGCTGTCTAAGGAGCCTTGGTGCGTTGCTGCAGTGCATCTTGTAGATGGTACACACTGATGCCCACTGTGCGTCGGTGGTGGAGGGAGTGAATGTTGTTGATGGGGTGCCAATCAAGCGGGCTGCTTTGTTCTGGATGGTGTCGAGCTTCTTGAGTGTTGTTGGAGCTGCACCCATCCAGGCAAGTGGAGAGTATTCCATCACACTCCTGACTTGTGCCTTGTAGATGGTGGAAAGACTTTGGGGAGTCAGGAGGTGAGTTACTCGCCGCAGAATTCCCTGTTTCTGTAGCCACAGTATTTATGTCACTGGTCCAGTTCAGTTTCAGCTCAAGGGGGTAATCCCCAGGATGTTGATAGTGGGGGATTCAGCAATGGTAATGCCATTGAACGTCAAGGGGAGATGGTTAGATTCTCTCTTGTTGGAGATGGTCATTTCCTGGCACTTGTGTGGTGCGAATGTTACTTGTCACCTATCAGCCCAAGCCTAGATATTGTCCAGATCTTGCTGCATATGGACACGGGCTGCTTCAGTATCTCAGGAGTCACGAAAGGTGCTAAACATTGTGCAATGATCACTTCTAACCTTATGATTGAATGAAGGTCATTGATGAAGCAGCTGAAGATGGTTGGGCCTAGGACACTATCCTGAGGAACTCCTGCAGTGATGTCCTGGAGCTCAGATGATTGGCCTCCAACAACTACAAACATTTTCCTTTGCGCTAGCTATGACCCCAACGAGTGGAGAGTTTTCCCCCGATTCCCATTGACTCCAGTTTTGCTCGGGCTCCTTCATGCCACACTCGGTCAAATGCTGCCTTCACATCAAGGGCAGTTACTCGCACCTCACCTCTGGAGTTCAGCTGTTTTGTCCACGTTTGGACAAAGGCTGTAATGAGGTCAGGAGCTGAGTAGCCCTGGCGGAACCCAAACTGAACGTCACTGAGCAGGTTCTTTCTGAATAAGTGCTGTCTGATAGCACTGTTGATGACACCTTCTGTAGACTGATGGGCAGTAATTGGCCTGGTTGGATTTGTCCTGCTTTTTGTACACAGGACATACCTAAGCAATTTTCCACATTGCCGAGTAGATGCCAGTGTTGTAGCTGTGTCCAGCCCTTGAGATAAATGCCAATATTGCATTAGATTTTATTAACTTATTTTATTATTTGTACCTGTTCACCAGCTTTTATTGATTTCTTTACTTGGCCCCCAGAATCTCTCTGCTTCTCCACAGCTCCCAGCTTCTCCCCATTGGGAAAATACTCCTACCGATCTTTCTTGGGTCCAAATTGGATGATTTCACAATTCCCCACAGTTTTACAGACTCACTGAATCTATTAATGTCGCCTTGCAACTTTCTGCTTCCATCTGCGCTCTTTACTGTGCCAACTAACCAAGTGTTATGAACAAACTTTGACATCCTCGCTCACTATTCACCACGTCACTAATATACTATAGACAGAATAATCAGCCCAGGGTTGTGGGTGAGCTGCAAATGGACTGAGGCTTTATTCTGACTGTAGAAAAAAAAAATCCCAGCCCTTTTCTCCCAAGCAGATGCTCTGAACAAGTGAAATAATGAGCTGGATTTTCTTGGCCCAGTGAAGATGTGTTTAGAGGTGGGAGGGGGGACCAAGTCCATGTGCGAGATCAGGACCTGCATAAGATCCCAATGTCGAGGCCACAGCGTCTGTGGGAAAATTCAGCCCAATGATTGTTATTCTCAAGTTAATTTGTCAAATATTTCTGCAGACAGAAAATAGTCAAAAGGGCTGGTTGAACAATGAATTTGCTAGAATTATTTAGAATGTACAACACAGAAACAGGTCATTCAGCCCAACTAGTCTATGCCACTGTTCATGCTCCACATGAACCTCCTCCCATTAAGTGACTGAATTAGTGAACACCTTCAGGGAGAATATGAGTGAATTTCCTTGTCCATTTCATTTATGGAATTGATCTTCTCAATCAGGATACATGTCACATATAATCCAACTATATTCTCAGCACATTAAATCCTGATAGGGTTTCATTATCGGAGCAGTGATGAGCTCGGAGGAGATTGGATGTTGTAAACCGAACAATCCACCAAGATATGTCTCTGTTCTTGAACCTCTGGCTCATGCCCCACACAGTACAACAACTGTAATAACACTTCACATGAAACATCACTTTCCGTAGCAGCAGCAATGTGAATTTTTGGCTTGCAATCACATTTCCCTAAGGTTAACAGAACCCAGTGTTGCCAGCATCAAAGATGGAGGCAGAAATCTGGCAAGACACATTTTTACCGTAAATATTTCCCTGGGTTAAGGCTCCACATTGTGAGAGAGAACCTTTCTGAATAGCCTCAGAATTAGATTGTCCAACTTGCTATCAGCACAAATCTCAACCCTTCGGCAGGACTGAGGTTCAACCTCAGGTGCTGCTTTTTACCCTGTTCCCACCTAACAGGGGAAAGTCTAGCTGTCCTTGTCAAGAGGCCATGAGGAGTGAAGAAACAAAAATACTGTTTGTTGGACGAGAGAGAGAGAGAGGGGGGGGAGAGAGAGAAAAGGGGGGCGAGAGAGAGAAGGGGGGCGAGAGAGAGGGTGGGGTGAGAGAGGGGGGTGTTGAGAGAGTGGGGTGTTGAGAGAGGGGGGTCGAGAGAGAGAGAGAGAGAGAGAGAGGGAGGGGGCGAGAGAGAGGGAGGGGGCGAGAGAGAGGGAGGGGACGAGAGAGAGAGCATGGGAGAGAAAGGGGAGAGACAGAGAGGGGGAGGGATAATTGGGGGAGAGAGGAACAGGGAAGAGAGATAGACGAGAGGGAGGGGGAAGAGAGAGGGGAGACAGAAAGGGGAGAGTAAAAGGGGAGAGAGAGAAGGGGAGAGGAAAGAGACAGTGATAGAGAGAGAAGGGAGGGAGAGAGAGGGGAGAGAGAAAGGGGAGAGAAGGGAGAAAGGGGGAGAGAGGCAGGGACAGAGAAATAAGGGGAGAAGGGGAGAGGGAGAAGGGGAGAAGGGAGACAGAGAGAGAGAGAGAGAAAAAAAGAGAGGAGGGAGAGAGAGGAGAGTTCCAGTGTCATATCATTTGAATACTAGGGAGCTTCAGAGATGACAGTAGGTGTAAATGGTCCAAACTCCATAATGAGAAAGAAAGTGCAAGGGAGAGATTAACGCGACTGATTTTACCTGAGCACATAAAACATAAGAAATAGGAGCAGGAGTAGGCCATTCAGCCCCTCGAGCCTGCTCCACCATTCAATAAGATCATGACTGATCATCAACATCAACTCCACTTTCCCACTCGATCCCTCTCTATCCCTCTATCGATCTCTGTCTTGAATATTCACAATGACTGGGAATTCACAGCTGTTTGGGATAGAGAATTCCAAAGAAATTTCTCCTCATCTCAGTCCGAAATGACCGATCCCTTATCCTGAGACTGTGACCCCGGGTCCGAGACTGTCCAGCCTGGGGGGGAAACAGCCTCTCAGAATCTACCCTGTCAAACCCTCTGAGAATTTGATATGTTTCAATGAGGTCACCTCTTTTCCTTCTAAACTCCAGAGAGTGTATGTCCATTCTACTCAAACCTTCCTCATGGAACAGCCCTTTCATCCCAGGAATCAGTCTATTGAACCTTTGTTTCACCTCCTCTAAGACAAGTATATCCTTCCTTAGGTAAGGAGACCAAAACTGTACACACTACTCCTGGTGTAGTCTCATTAAAGCCCTGCACAATTTCAGCAAGACCTCCTTACTCTTATACTCAAACCTCCTTCAATATTCCATAATGACTCAATGACTCTATTAACAATAGATTCCAGCATTTTCCCTCTTCCTGATGTCAAGATAACTGGCCTGTAGATCATTGCTTTCTCTCTCCCTCCTTTGTTAAGAGTGGGAATTTCACTGAATTGATAAACACAGCCTGCACTATGTTTTCATATGACTTCATGCATTAATATCTGTTTATCTTTCTGAAGGCTTTGAGCTTTGAACAAATTGTGTAGACTTTATTTATAACACATCTCTTCAGAGTTAAAGTATTTTAATTACTTTTTTTAAATGACTGTAATCTTGTAAGAGCACGAGCTTTTATATCCTTGAAAGGCAATGGAGAATTATCACCTTATCTTCAATAGAAGTGAAATAATCCCTCCTTTTGCTACCTTCCAATCCGCTGGGACCGTTCTAGAATCTAGGGAATTCTGAAAGATCAAAACCAATGCATCCATTATCTCTGTCACCACCTCTAGGATGTTGGCCATCAGGTCCAAGGGATTTGTCAGATTTTAGTCCCATTAATTTCTCTACTACTAATATTAATTACTTTAGATTCTTTACTCTGATTAGACCCTTGGTTCCCCACAATTTCCAGAATGTCCTTTGTATTTTCTACTGTGAAAACAGACGCAAAATATTTATCTAATGTTTGCCATTTCCTTATTTCATTATCATTTCTCTTGTCTCAGTCTCTAAAGGGCCCACTTTTCCTTTTGCTACTTTTTTTTCCATACTTGTAGAAGCTCTTACAATCTGTGTTTATATTACTTGCTTGTTTCCCGCTCTTTATCAATTTCTTGGTCATCCGTTGCACATTTTTAAAACCTTCCCAACCCTCGGGCTAAATTACTCTTTTTGGCAACATTTTAGCCTCTTGTTTACATCTAATACTATCCTTAACTTCTCTAGTTAACCATTGTTGTACCACGTTTCTAGTGGAGTTTTTATTTCTCAATGGAATGTATATTCATTGAGAATTATTTTTTTTTAAAATGTTTGCCATTGCTTATCTACTGTCATTTTTTAACCTAATTTCCTAATTACCTCAGCCAACTCATCTCTCATACCTCCATAATTGGTTTTGTTTAAACTTAAGGCCTTAGTTTTGAACTTAACCACATCACTCTCAAACTTAATATGAAATTCTATCATATTATGCTCACTCTTCCCCAAAGGATCCTTTACTATAAGATTACAAATCCTGTCTCATTATACAATACAGGGAGGGATAAAGAGGACCGGGCTTACCTGGGTATAACTGTTTGGTTGGAGCACTGAGTTGTGCTGACTTTGCAACTGTATAGGCAACATCTGCAGTCCTTGTAGATTTTCTGTTGGCACAAAGACCTACTGTTTTCTGTATTCCTTCAGGTAAAGTATGAAGTTCTAGAATCTTGAGGATGTCTACTGGTTCTACTGTTGAAAGAACAAATGGTGATTATAATCCAACTGCCGACAGCCTGAGTTCTCCAGGAGCATGTCCCTCCCTCCCCATCTCTGCTTAAACAGACTGATAAGTCAATTCAGCTTTAAACATGACATAAAACCCTGTCTCCAAATTTACCAACTGACTGACAGTTTAAAGAGAATGTGTTGCAAGTTAAACCTTTTCAAAGGTTTGATTCAAAGATTTCCGTAACAGTTAAGGTGGTGGAAGCCATAATCATAAATGATACAGCACAGAAGGAGGCCATTCGACCTATCACGCCTGTGCCAGCTCTTTGACAGCACTTTCTTTCCCCATTGCTTCACTACTTTTCCAGTTCAAGTATTTATCCAATTCCCTTTTGAAAGTTACTACTGCAGGCAGAACATTACAGATCACAACAATTTGCAGCACAAAACTGGTTCCTCATCTCCACCTCTGTTTTTTTTTGCCAATTATCTGAAATCGGTGTCCTCTGGTTACTGACCCTCCTGCCACTGGAAACCTATTGACTCCATCAAAGCCATTCATGATGTTGAACAACTCTATTAACTCTTCCCTTAACCTTCTCTGTTCTAAGGAAACAATCTCAGCTTCTCCAGTCTTTCGATGTAACTGAAAACCCTCCCATCCTCAAAAAGAGGAAAAATCAAAATCAAATCCTCAAATCATCTTAAATACCACAATCTTCTGTACTCGAGAGAATACAAGCCTAGTCTGTGCAACCTGTCCTCGTAATATAACCCTTTTAGCCCCAGTATCATTCGAGCGAATCTAGCTGCACCTCTCCAAGGCTGATATATCCTACTTTGCAACAGTGACTACACCTCAAAAGTACTTCATTGGCTGTAATCCACTTGGAGATTGTGAAAGGCACTATATAAATGAAAAGCTTTTATTTCTCTCTTTCAGCAGATCATTGCTGATGTGCTGAACACAGTACTACAGACACAGTCTAAGCACAGCTGTATATAACTCTGGCATAACTTCCACTTTTTGGTAATCCTGCCCTGCAGATGAAGGCCAACATTCCACTTGCCTTTTAAAGGATTTGACCAGGAGAGAGACCATGATAAAATAATTAAACACGGATTCTGGATAAAGCAGGACTGACTGTTAAACAGAAATTTCTCAGGCTGGTTAACATGTATTACACCCTCACCCCCAAGTTTTCCTGACAGCTGTGTTTCTGTTTCTAGTTGTACTTATCGCAGCCAATCTGAGATCAAGGAGTTCACAGAGCAAAGAAACAAGACTGATCCTTTTCAAATCAAACTCACAAATCAGGATTGAAGTCACGACAAATAAACCACAACTTGGTAAATATATAAACAGCAACAATTCACTCTGGTTTGGTCCTGTACGGCCCATGTATGTCTCAGTGTCAGCTCCTGTACGGCCCATGTATGTCTCAGTGTCAGCTCCTGTACGGCCCATGTATGTCTCAGTGTCAGCTCCCGTACGGCCCCTTTTTGTCTCAGTGTCAGCTCCTGTACAGTCTGTGTATGTCTCAGTGTCAGCTCCTGTACAGTCTGTGTATGTCTCAGTGTCAGCTCCTGTACGGCCCATATATGTCTCAGTGTCAGCTCCTGTACAGTCTGTGTATGTCTCAGTGTCAGCTCCTGTACGGCCCACATATGTCTCAGTGTCAGCTCCTGTACGGTCTGTGTGTGTCTCAGTGTCAGCTCCTGTACGGCCCGTGTGTGTCTCAGTGTCAGCTCCTGTACGGTCCGTGTATGTCTCAGTGTCAGCTCCTGTACAGTCTGTGTATGTCTCAGTGTCAGCTCCTGTACGGCCCACATATGTCTCAGTGTCAGCTCCTGTACGGCCCAAATATGTCTCAGTGTCAGCTCCTGTACGGTCCGTGTGTGTCTCAGTGTCAGCTCCTGTACAGTCTGTGTATGTCTCAGTGTCAGCTACCGTACGGCCCATATATGTCTCAGTGTCAGCTCCTGTACGGTCCGTGTATGTCTCAGTGTCAGCTCCTGTACAGTCTGTGTATGTCTCAGTGTCAGCTCCTGTACGGTCTGTGTGTGTCTCAGTGTCAGCTCCTGTACAGTCTGTGTATGTCTCAGTGTCAGCTCCTGTACGGTCCGTGTATGTCTCAGTGTCAGCTCCTGTACGGCCCAAATATGTCTCAGTGTCAGCTCCTGTACAGTCTGTGTATGTCTCAGTGTCAGCTCCTGTACGGTCCGTGTATGTCTCAGTGTCAGCTCCTGTACGGTCCGTGTATGTCTCAGTGTCAGCTCCTGTACAGTCTGTGTATGTCTCAGTGTCAGCTCCTGTACGGTCCGTGTATGTCTCAGTGTCAGCTCCTGTACGGCCCAAATATGTCTCAGTGTCAGCTCCTGTACGGTCCGTGTATGTCTCAGTGTCAGCTCCTGTACAGTCTGTGTATGTCTCAGTGTCAGCTACCGTACGGCCCATATATGTCTCAGTGTCAGCTCCTGTACGGTCCGTGTATGTCTCAGTGTCAGCTCCTGTACGGTCCGTGTATGTCTCAGTGTCAGCTCCTGTACAGTCCGTGTATGTCTCAGTGTCAGCTCCTGTACGGCCCACATATGTCTCAGTGTCAGCTCCTGTACGGCCCACATATGTCTCAGTGTCAGCTCCTGTACGGTCCGTGTATGTCTCAGTGTCAGCTCCTGTACGGCCCACATATGTCTCAGTGTCAGCTCCTGTACGGCCCACATATGTCTCAGTGTCAGCTCCTGTACGGTCCGTGTATGTCTCAGTGTCAGCTCCTGTACGGTCCGTGTATGTCTCAGTGTCAGCTACCGTACGGCCCATATATGTCTCAGTGTCAGCTCCTGTACGGCCCACATATGTCTCAGTGTCAGCTCCTGTATGGCCCACATATGTCTCAGTGTCAGCTCCTGTACAGTCCGTGTATGTCTCAGTGTCAGCTCCTGTACGGTCCGTGTGTGTCTTAGTGTCAGCTCCTGTACAGTCCGTGTATGTCTCAGTGTCAGCTCCTGTACGGCCCAAATATGTCTCAGTGTCAGCTCCTGTACGGTCTGTGTGTATGTCTCAGTGTCAGCTCCTGTACGGTCCGTGTATGTCTCAGTGTCAGCTCCTGTACGGCCCGTGTATGTCTCAGTGTCAGCTCCTGTACGGTCCGTGTATGTCTCAGTGTCAGCTCCTGTACGGTCCGTGTATGTCTCAGTGTCAGCTCCTGTACAGTCTGTGTATGTCTCAGTGTCAGCTCCTGTACGGCCCACATATGTCTCAGTGTCAGCTCCTGTACAGTCCGTGTATGTCTCAGTGTCAGCTACCGTACGGCCCATATATGTCTCAGTGTCAGCTCCTGTATGGTCCGTGTATGTCTCAGTGTCAGCTCCTGTACGGTCCGTGTATGTCTCAGTGTCAGCTCCTGTACGGTCCGTGTATGTCTCAGTGTCAGCTCCTGTACGGTCCGTGTATGTCTCAGTGTCAGCTCCTGTACAGTCCGTGTATGTCTCAGTGTCAGCTCCTGTACGGCCCATATATGTCTCAGTGTCAGCTCCTGTACGGCCCATATATGTCTCAGTGTCAGCTCCTGTACGGCCTGTGTATGTCTCAGTGTCAGCTCCTGTACGGCCCATGTATGTCTCAGTGTCAGCTCCTGTACGGCCCGTGTGTGTCTCAGTGTCAGCTCCTGTACGGCCCGTGTATGTCTCAGTGTCAACTCCTGTACGGCACGTCTGTGTCTCAGTGTCAGCTCCTGTCGGGCCCGCGTATGTCTCAGTGTCAGCTCCTGTACGGTCCGTCTGTGTCTCAGTGTCAGCTCCCGTAGGGCCCAAGTATGTCTCAGTGTCAGCTCCCGTACGGCCCATGTATGTCTCAGTGTCAGCTCCTGTACGGCCCGTGTGTGTCTCAGTGTCAGCTCCTGTACAGTCCGTGTGTGTCTCAGTGTCAGCTCCTGTACGGCCCATATATGTCTCAGCGTCAGCTCCTGTACGGTCCGTGTATGTCTCAGTGTCAGCTCCTGTACGGTCCGTGTGTGTCTCAGTGTCAGCTCCTGTACGGCCCATATATGTTTCAGTGTCAGCTCCTGTACGACCCATATATGTTTCAGTGTCAGCTCCTGTACGGCCCATATATGCCTCAGTGTCAGCTCCTGTATGGTCCGTGTATGTCTCAGTGTCAGCTCCTGTACAGTCCATATATGTCTCAGTGTCAGCTCCCGTACGGCCCATGTATGTCTCAGTGTCAGCTCCTGTACGGCCCGTGTGTGTCTCAGTGTCAGCTCCTGTACGGCCCGTGTATGTCTCAGTGTCAGCTCCTGTACGGCCCATGTATGTCTCAGTGTCAGCTCCTGTACGGCCCGTGTGTGTCTCAGTGTCAGCTCCTGTACGGCCCGTGTGTGTCTCAGTGTCAGCTCCTGTACGGTCTGTGTATGTCTCAGTGTCAGCTCCTGTACGGCCCGTGTGTGTCTCAGTGTCAGCTCCTGTACGGCCCGTGTGTGTCTCAGTGTCAGCTCCTGTACGGCCCGTGTATGTCTCAGTGTCAGCTCCTGTACGGTCCGTCTGTGTCTCAGTGTCAGCTCCTGTCGGGCCCGTGTATGTCTCAGTGTCAGCTCCTGTACGGTCCGTCTGTGTCTCAGTGTCAGCTCCTGTAGGGCCCAGGTTTGTCTCAGTGTCAGCTCCCGTACGGCCCATGTATGTCTCAGTGTCAGCTCCTGTACGGCCCGTGTGTGTCTCAGTGTCAGCTCCTGTACAGTCCGTGTGTGTCTCAGTGTCAGCTCCTATACGGCCCATATATGTCTCTGTGTCAGCTCCTGTACGGCCCGTGTGTGTCTCAGTGTCAGCTCCTGTACGGCCCGTGTAAGTCTCAGTGTCAGCTCCTGTACGGCCCATATATGTCTCAGTGTCAGCTCCTGTACGGCCCATATATGTCTCAGTGTCAGCTCCTGTACGGTCCGTGTGTGTCTCAGTGGCAGCTCCTGTACGGCCCGTGTGTGTCTCAGTGTCAGCTCCTGTACAGTCCGTGTGTGTCTCAGTGTCAGCTCCCGTGCGGCCCAAGTATGTCTCAGTGTCAGCTCCTGTACGGCCCATATATGTCTGTGTCAGCTCCTGTACGGCCCGTGTATGTCTCAGTGTCAGCTCCTATACGGCCCATATATGTCAGTGTCAGCTCCTATACGGCCCATATATGTCTCAGTGTCAGCTCCTGTACGGCCCATATATGTCTGTGTCAGCTCCTGTACGGCC
Source organism: Heterodontus francisci (assembly GCF_036365525.1). NCBI lineage: Eukaryota > Metazoa > Chordata > Chondrichthyes > Heterodontiformes > Heterodontidae > Heterodontus > Heterodontus francisci. The sequence goes on along the minus strand of NC_090402.1, from coordinate 3,739,171 downwards.
CGTGTATGTCTCAGTGTCAGCTCCTATACGGGCCATATATGTCTCAGTGTCAGCTCCTGTACGGTCCGTGTGTGTCTCAGTGTCAGCTCCTGTACGGCCCATATATGTCTCAGTGTCAGCTCCTGTACGGTCCGTGTATGTCTCAGTGTCAGCTCCTGTACGGTCCGTGTATGTCTCAGTGTCAGCTCCTGTACGACCCATATATGTCTCAGTGTCAGCTCCTGTACGATCCGTGTGTGTCTCAGTGTCAGCTCCTGTACGGCCCATATATGTCTCAGTGTCAGCTCCTAAAAGGCCCATATATGTCTCAGTGTCAGCTCCTGTACGGCCCATGTATGTCTCAGTGTCAGCTCCTAAAAGGCCCATATATGTCTCAGTGTCAGCTCCCGTACGGCCCATATATGTCTCAGTGTCAGCTCCTGTACGATCCGTGTGTGTCTCAGTGTCAGCTCCTGTACGGCCCATATATGTCTCTGTGTCAGCTCCTGTACGGCCCGTGTATGTCTCAGTGTCAGCTCCTGTACGGCCCATGTATGTCTCAGTGTCAGCTCCTAAAAGGCCCATATATGTCTCAGTGTCAGCTCCTGTACGGCCCATATATGTCTCAGTGTCAGCTCCTGTACGGTCCGTGTATGTCTTAGTGTCAGCTCCTGTACAGTCCGTGTATGTCTCAGTGTCAGCTCCTGTACGGCCCATATATGTCTCAGTGTCAGCTCCTGTACAGTCCGTGTATGTCTCAGTGTCAGCTCCTGTACGGCCCATATATGTCTCAGTGTCAGCTCCTGTACAGTCCGTGTGTGTCTCAGTGTCAGCTCCTGTAAGATCCGTGTGTGTCTCAGTGTCAGCTCCTGTACGGTCCGTGTATGTCTTAGTGTCAGCTCCTGTACAGTCCGTGTATGTCTCAGTGTCAGCTCCTGTACGGTCCGTGTATGTCTTAGTATCAGCTCCTGTACAGTCCGTGTATGTCTCAGTGTCAGCTCCTGTACGGCCCATATATGTCTCAGTGTCAGCTCCTGTACAGTCCGTGTATGTCTTAGTGTCAGCTCCTGTACAGTCCGTGTATGTCTCAGTGTCAGCTCCTGTACGGTCCGTGTATGTCTTAGTGTCAGCTCCTGTACAGTCCGTGTATGTCTCAGTGTCAGCTCCTGTACGGCCCATATATGTCTCAGTGTCAGCTCCTGTACAGTCCGTGTATGTCTCAGTGTCAGCTCCTGTACGGTCCGTGTGTGTCTCAGTGTCAGCTCCTGTACGATCCGTGTATGTCTCAGTGTCAGCTCCTGTACGATCCGTGTATGTCTCAGTGTCAGCTCCTGTACGATCCGTGTATGTCTCAGTGTCAGCTCCTGTACGGTCCGTGTGTGTCTCAGTGTCAGCTCCTGTACGGTCTGTGTGTGTGTCTCAGTGTCAGCTCCTGTACGATCCGTGTATGTCTCAGTGTCAGCTCCTGTACGATCCGTGTATGTCTCAGTGTCAGCTCCTGTACGGTCTGTGTGTGTCTCAGTGTCAGCTCCTGTACGGTCTGTGTGTGTCTCAGTGTCAGCTCCTGTACGGTCTGTGTGTGTGTCTCAGTGTCAGCTCCTGTACGATCCGTGTGTGTCTCAGTGTCAGCTCCTGTACGTGTCCCCTACCTCATAGTACTCACCTTGGCCCACCCCCATGTTTACCTGAGGTACACCTGGCTGTGAGCTGACAGCTGCTTCCGTGAATCAGAGGAACTCAACGCCACTGCTGTCTTTGAAACCAGAACAAAGAGGTTTGAGTGAGCAGGTGCTTACTGTAATAACAATGGTCTGAGTTAAACAGACTGCTCACTCTCCCAAGCTATTTGTTTAAAGCCAGCAGACATGCCCTGTCAATCACCCGGTTCATGTCTTTGAAATACTGGGGCTCTCGATTACTTCCCAACACCTTTGTTCCAGATGGATTTACAACTCCTGGCCTGGAACACACTGCCAGAAAGTATTCCATCACTGAACTACTGGGATCAATCACATTTCACAGATACCAGGTTCTGTTCATGTGAAAATTCTGATCAGAGAGGCTTTGTGTTGCATCACTTCAGACATTAAATCGTTCCTTTAAAACACTCCTTGAAATCTACCTGACCCAGGTTCCAGTCCCTATCCTAATAACTCCTTATGTGGCACTGTCTGATTAACATTTCTGTGATGAACCTTGAGACATTTTACTATGTTCAAGGTGCTATATAAATGCACCTTGTTATTGGTTAAAAGGTTGCAGCAGAACATCTGCACCAGATTTCCTCACAAAGTCCATGAATTAGTGTGTCTATTTCATTAGATCACCGCTTAGGTCATATACAACAGGAATTTCATACCCATCATCACACCAGAGCAGTCTTGCTCCCTGCCCCACATCTGACTTCATAGCAGGTAACAGAAGAGTGTATCTGAATCGTAGACATCACTGAGAGTCAGTGTGTGTGGGACCCGTACCCCAGTGAGAGTCAGTGTGTGTGGGACCCGTATCCCAGTGAGAGTCAGTGTGTGTGGGACTCGTATCCCAGTGAGAGTCAGTGTGTGTGGGACCCGTATCCCAGTGAGAGTCAGTGTGTGTGGAACCCGTACCCCAGTGAGAGTCAGTGTGTGTGGGACCCGTACCCCAGTGAGAGTCAGTGTGTGTGGAACCCGTACCCCAGTGAGAGTCAGTGTGTGTGGAACCCGTACCCCAGTGAGAGTCAGTGTGTGTGGGACCCGTACCCCAGTGAGAGTCAGTGTGTGTGGGGCCCGTACCCCAGTGAGAGTCAGTGTGTGTGGGACCCGTATCCCAGTGAGAGTCAGTGTGTGTGGGACCCGTACCCCAGTGAGAGTCAGTGTGTGTGGAACCCGTACCCCAGTGAGAGTCAGTGTGTGTGGGACCCGTACCCCAGTGAGAGTCAGTGTGTGTGGGACCCGTACCCCAGTGAGAGTCAGTGTGTGTGGAACCCGTACCCCAGTGAGAGTCAGTGTGTGTGGGACCCGTACCCCAGTGAGAGTCAGTGTGTGTGGAACCCGTACCCCAGTGAGAGTCAGTGGAGTTTCACTGGAGTTTAGAAGAGTGAGGGGAGACTTGATTGAAGTTTATAAGATCCTGAACGGTCTTGACAAGGTGGATGTGGAAAGGATGTTTCCTCTTGTGGGTGAGTCCAGAACTAGGGGGCACTGTTTTAAAGTTAGGGGTCGCCCTTTTAGGACAGAGTCGAGGAGAATTTTTTTCTCTCTGAGGGTTGTGAGACTTTGGAACTCTCTGCCTCAGAAGGTGGTGGAGGCGGGGTCATTGAATATTTAAAATGGAGGTCGATAGATTCTTGTTCGGCAAGGGAATCAAACATTATCGGGGTAGATGGGAGTGTGGAATTCGAGACACAAACAGATCAGCCATGATCTTATTAAATGGTGGAGCAGGCTCGACGGGCCAAATAGCCTACTTCTGCTCCTAATTCGTATGGTCGTATGGTAATAAGGCTATCGGTGCGTGTAACACGTACCCCTGGGGGTTACCATTGACCAGAAACTGAACTGGACTAGCCACAAACTGCTGTGGCTACAAGAGCAGGTCAGAGGCTGGGAATTCTGCAGCGAGTAACTCACCTCCTGACTCCCCAAAGCCTGTCCACCATCTACAAGGCACAACTCAGGAGTGTGATGGAATACTCTCCACTTGCCTGGATGGGTGCAGCTCCAACAACACTTAAAAAGCTCGACACCATCCAGGACAAAGCAGCCCGCCTGATTGGCACCACGTCCACCTCCTTCAACATTCTCTCCCTCCACCACAGACGCACAGTGGCAGCAGTGTGTACCATCAACAAGATGCACTGCAGCAATGCACCGAGGCTCCTTAGACAGCACCTTCCAAACCCGTGACCTCTACCAACTAGAAGGACAAGAGCAGCAGATACATGGGAACATCACCACCTGCAAGTTCCCCTCCAAGTCACACACCATCCTGACTTGGAACTATATCACCGTTCCTTCACTGTCGCTGGGTCAAAATCCTGGAACTCCCTTCCTAACAGCACTGTGGGTGTACCTACCCCACATGGACTGCAGCGGTTCAAGAAGGTAGCTCACCACCACCTTCTCAAGGGCAATTAGGGATGGGCAATAAATGCTGGCCGAACCAGCGACACCCACATCCCATGAATTAGTTTTTTTTTTAAAGTCAGTGTGTGGAACCCATAGCCTGAGTCAGCCAGTGCTCTTTGTGGGATCTTGCTGTGCACAAATTGGCTGCTGCATTTTCCTGTATTGCAACAGTGACTTCACAATAAAAGTATTTCATTGGCTGTAAAGAACTTTGTGAGATGCTGAGATGATGAAAGGCCTGGCTATATCCCTGATTATATTAACTTCCATCCTGCAGATCAGTCATGTTTCTGACAGGTTCACCACATTACACTTCCTGCCTCAAAACTTCGAGTTCCAACATTTTATTCCTAATGTATCCAGCGTTCATGTATGTTTGAGTCATAGGATGACCTTTCCCTCACCTCCCCCAGATTCTGGTTCTTGTCCATCATCTACCTATTGACTGCCTTCCATCCTAATGTCTGTTTTGTGTGGGACCCTGATCCTGCCCCTGTTCTCACCTCCCCTTGTCTGCTTTCAATGTCATTCTATTGTAATATCCCTCAATCCTACCTCAGCATTTCCCTCAATAACACCAATCCACCTTCTCCCCATATCCCTCAATCCCCATTTACCCACCCTCTCCCCTCAATCCCTCTCTCTCTAGAAGCATACAGTAAATACTTGCCCCTATTCATACCCACATTTTCAATGTCCTTCCCCAGCAATTTATTCCACAACTCAATTCCTGTCTGGGTGAAATGTCCCCCTGACTTGCTGCGTTACCCCTCACTTCCCCCATTTTAAGTTGCACCCCTGGGATTTAAACCCTTCTATACTGAGAACAATTTACTGTCAACAGGGACGAACCCTGAGGTCGTGGGGGGAAACTAGGACAGACCAAAGGGCCGAGGAATAAACCGAGGGGAATGGGAATAAGCTGATCTAAGGAAGAGAAAGCAGAAGTAACAACATGAATGGAGAGGAAAGCAAAAATGGAAATAGAGACCTTTAACAAGAGCTGAGGGAAAGCCAGAGACTAAGGGCCTAGTGGTGGGAGGCTGAACGCAATGTAGTTGCTATGCAGAGATTTCGAGATGAGAGAGTGGTAAGGTAGAGCCGAGAGGAGGCTGACAACAAGCATGGAGAGTGACAGGACTCTATAGGGAAAAGGGAAAGAAGCCTTCTAGATAATGGCTGCATGTGTCCTGTGAATGAGAATTTCCAGAACAAGCCTACACTTGCCTTCAAAGGCCAGGAACACAGAGAGAGAGCTGTGAGGCCCCGCTCAGCTCCTGTGGGTGGTTAAGTATTCCAATTAACCTAACAGAAATGTCAAAGGCAAAACATGTAATGGACGTCATGTGTCTCCTACCCTGACCATAATGGGCAGAGTTGTTTCAAATGTCCCTAAACCCGCTAGATGTAATGAACAGACTGTTTCACTCCAGCTCTGCAGCCCTCATAGAGTCTTTGGGGAAAAATACTCACAGAACAGAACATGTTGGCTTGGAATCTGCCACCATGCATTATAATAAACAGAAGAAAAAGGTTCAGGAGGAGACCATTCGGCCCTTCGGGCCTGCTGCATCATTCAATATGATCATTTTCTACCTCAACTCCACCTTCCTGCATTATCCAAATATCCTTTCATAACCTCAGTGCCCAAAAATCTGTCTTGAATAAACTCAATGATGGAGCATCACAGCTCTCTGCGGTAGAGAATTCCAAAGATTCACAACCCTCTGAGTGAAGGAATTTCTCCTCATCTCAGTCCTGAATGATCGACCCCTTCTCCCGAGACTGTGGCCCCGTGTTCTAGACTCTCCAGCCGGGGGGAAACAGCCTCTGATCATCTACCCTGTCAAACCCCATAAAAATTTTATAAGTTTTAATTAGATCACCTCTTATTCTTCTAAATTCTAGGGCATATGTGCCTAGCCTACTCAATCTCTCATAGAACAATCCTCTAATCCCAGGAATCAGTCCACTGAACCTTTGTTGCACTTCCTCAGGGACTATTATATACTCCCTTAGGAAAGGAGACCAAAACTGTACAGAGTGCTCCAGGTGTAGTCTCACCATGACCCTATATCACTGCACTAAGACTTCTTTACTCTTCTATCCAAACACCTTGTAATAAAAACTAACACACAATTGCCTTCCTAATTGCTTGCTGTACCTGCATATTAACTTTCTGTGATTCTGATATAAGGACACCCAGGGCTCTCTGAATACCAACATCTCCCAGTCGCTCACCATTTAAAAATGTTCAGCTTTTCTGTTTTTCCTTCCAAAGTGGATGACAATTCCCCACATTTTGTTATCCAAAGGTAGACTTTGCCCATTGTCCGAGCCCACAGCACTGAACCTGGTCAGCCTCCGGGGGTGGGAGGGGGGGGGGGGGGGAGGGAGGGGGGTGCAGTAAGTAGCAGCACAGCTCAACCTGTTTGCAATGACCAGGAATGACAATCATTGATCACCTGTAAAAATTGCCCATGGAGAATGGGTCATGCCTGTACTTTCAAATCAACAACAACAACTGCATGCATTTCTATTGCACCCTGAACACAGGAAGATGTCCCAAGACGCTTCACAGGAGCATAAATCAGACAGAGTTGAGGTAGGTTTTAAGGAACGTTGCAAAGGCCAAAAGCGAGGTAGAGAGGCAGAGAGGTTTCAGGAGGGAGTTCCAGAGCTTAGAGTCTCAGTACATGACAATATTGTCAGTGAGTTAGTTATTGATGTTATTGTTTGTTACATCACTTGTCAAATCATTATTAACGTCAGTTGAAGAGACTAACCAGTTAATTAATTTGCAGTATTTTGATTACCAGCTCCATGCTGTAAGGTCATAGTGACAGTGCTGATGGCAGGGGTGTTAATTTAGTCAATTGCAGCTATTATAATGAGCTGCTCTACTCTTTCAGGGAGGGAATGGTCAGAGTCACAGGATATTCTGGTAATGGTGGAATATACATATGTCATTGGTATCAACTGTGATTCAGTGGGCAGCACTCTCACTTCTGACTCAGAAAGTGAGTTCAAATCCCACACCAGGACTAGAGCACAAAAATCCAGGCTGACAATCCAGTGCAGTACTGAGGGAGTGCTGCACGGTCAGAGGGGCAGTACTGAGGGAGTGCAGCACCGTCGGAGGGTCAGTACTGAGGGAGTACAGCACCATCGGAGGGTCAGTACTGAGGGAGCAGAACACTGTCAGAAGGTCAGTGCTGAGAGAGCGCCGCACTGTCGGAGGGTCAGTATTGAGGGAGCCGAACACTGTCGGAGTGTCAGTACTGAGGGAGTGCTGCACTGTCAGGGGGTCAGTACTGAGGGAGGGCTGCACTGTCGGAGGGTCAGTACTGAGGGAGTGCTGCACTGTCAGAGGGTCAGTACTGAGGGAGTGCTGCACCGTCAGAGGGTCAGTACTGAGGGAGTGCTGCACCGTCGGAGCGTCAGTACTGAGGGAGTGCTGCACCGTCAGAGGGTCAGTACTGAGGGAGTGCTGCACTGACGGAGGGTCAGTACTGAGGGAGTGCTGCACCGTCAGAGGGTCAGTACTGAGGGAGTGCTGCACCGTCGGAAGGTCAGTACTGAGGGAGTGCTGCACCGTCAGAGGGTCAGTACTGAGGGAGTGCTGCATTGACGGAGGGTCAGTACTGAGGGAGTGCTGCACCGTCAGAGGGTCAGTACTGAGGAAGTGCTGCACCGTCAGAGGGTCAGTACTGAGGGAGTGCTGCACCGTCAGAGGGTCAGTACTGAGGAAGTGCTGCAACGTCAGAGTGTCAGTACTGAGGGAGGGCTGTACTGTCGGAGGGTCAGTACTGAGGGAATGCTGCACTGTCGGAGGGTCAGTACTGAGGGAGTGCTGCACTGTCAGTGGGTCAGTACTGAGGAAGTGCTGCACCATCGGAGGGTCAGTACTGAGGGAGTGCTGCACTGTCAGCGGGTCAGTACTGAGGGAGTGCTGCACTGTCAGAGGGTCAGTAGTGAGGGAGCAGAACACTGTCGGAGGGTCAGTACTGAAGGAGTGCTGCACCATCGGAGGGTCAGTACTGAGGGAGTGCTGCACTGTCAGCGGGTCAGTACTGAGGGAGTGCTGCACTGTCAGAGGGTCAGTAGTGAGGGAGCAGAACACTGTCGGAGGGTCAGTACTGAAGGAGTGCTGCACCATCGGAGGGTCAGTACTGAGGGAGTGCTGCACTGTCAGTGGGTCAGTACTGAGGAAGTGCTGCACCATCGGAGGGTCAGTACTGAGGGAGTGCTGCACTGTCAGCGGGTCAGTACTGAGGGAGTGCTGCACTGTCAGAGGGTCAGTACTGAGGGAGTGCTGTACTGTCGGAGGGTCAGTACTGAGGGAGTGCTGCACTGTCAGCGGGTCAGTACTGAGGGAGTGCTGCACTGTCAGAGGGTCAGTAGTGAGGGAGCAGAACACTGTCGGAGGGTCAGTACTGAAGGAGTGCTGCACCGTCAGAGGGTCAGTACTGAGCGAGTGCTGCACCGTCAGAGGGTCAGTACTGAGGGAGTGCTGCACCGTCAGAGGGTCAGTACTGAGGGAGCAGAACACTGTCGGAGGGACAGTACTGAGGGAGTGCTGCACTGTCGGAGGGTCAGTACTGAGAGAGCGCCGCACAGTCGGAGGGTCAGTATTGAGGGAGCACCACACTGTCGGAGGGTCAGTATTGAGGGAGCGCCGCACTGTCGGAGGGTCAGTACTAAGGGAGCACCGCACTGTCGGAGGGTCAGTACTGAGGGAGCACCGTACTGTCGGAGGGTCAGTACTGAGGGAGCACCGCACTGTCGGAGGGTCAGTACTGAGGGAGTACAGCACCGTCGGAGGGTCAGTACTGAGGGAGTGCTGCACCATCGGAGGGTCAGTACTGAGGGAGCAGAACACTGTCGGAGGGTCAGTACTGAGGGAGCGCCGCACTGTCGGAGGGTCAGTACTGAGGGAGCCGAACACTGTCGGAGTGTCAGTACTGAGGGAGTGCTGCACTGTCTGGGGGTCAGTACTGAAGGAGTGCTGCACTGTCAGAGGGTCAGTACTGAGGGAGTGCTGCACTGTCAGAGGGTCAGTACTGAAGGAGTGCTGCACTGTCAGAGGGTCAGTACTGAGGGAGTGCTGCACCGTCAGAGGGTCAGTACTGAGGGAGCAGAACACTGTCGGAGGGACAGTACTGAGGGAGTGCTGCACTGTCGGAGGGTCAGTATTGAGGGAGCGCCGCACTGTCGGAGGGTCAGTACTAAGGGAGCACCGCACTGTCGGAGGGTCAGTACTGAGGGAGCACCGTACTGTCGGAGGGTCAGTACTGAGGGAGCACCGCACTGTCGGAGGGTCAGTACTGAGGGAGTGCCGCACTGTCGGATGGTCAGTACTGAGGGAGCACCGCACTGTCGGAGGGTCAGTATTGAGGGAGCGCCGCACTGTCGGATGGTCAGTACTGAGGGAGCACCGCACTGTCGGAGGGTCAGTATTGAGGGAGCGCCGCACTGTCGGAGGGTCAGTACTGAGGGAGCACCGCACTGTCGGAGGGTCAGTACTAAGGGAGCACCGCACTGTCGGAGGGTCAGTACTGAGGGAGCACCGTACTGTCGGAGGGTCAGTACTGAGGGAGCGCCGCACTGTCGGAGGGTCAGTACTGAGGGAGCACCGCACTGTCGGAGGGTCAGTACTGAGGGAGCACCGTACTGTCGGAGGGTCAGTACTGAGGGAGCGCTGCAATGTTGGAGGGTCAGTACTGAGGGAACGCCGCACTGTCGGAGGGTCAGTACTGAGGGAGGGTCAGTACTGACGAAAACACAGGAACCAGGAATGGCAGAGGAGGAGAAATTGCTAAAGAATAACAGGGAAAACGAGAGAAATCAATGAGATATTAAATAATACTTTGAAAGTACTTTCCAGTTGTGAGGTGATGAAACTGGTGTAAGCTGTTTGGAGACCAGAGGAGGGGAAGGGAAAATGTCAACTCCCACCCCACCTCCCCTCTCAACTTTCCCATCATCCTCCTCTGTAACTGTTTCCTAATTCCCTGATAAAAACCCACCTGCTGCAAACTGTCCAAGGCTGAAAGGAAAGACTACTTTCACTCGGAGTGAGACGTGGCTGCATTTCCAATAATGGTTCCATCTCGGTGCCAGCCAGCCTAGGAGCTGCCCGAACCAACACCCATCTTCCAGGAAACCTCCTGAGCAGCCCTCCTCTAGCCTGATGGATGAAATTGTTGGACAGTGCTGAGTGTTTCCCAAGTGAGGATGGGTACAATAGTGTGGGGATTGTTTTACTAGATCAGAAATACAAAGAGCTAGACTAATAATTGAGTATTGCTGAAAACAGACATTTATAACTTCTTAAATGTTGTGAGGGTTCCTGCCTCTACCGCCTCTTCAGGCAGTGCGTTCCAGATTCCAACCACCCTCTGGGTGAAAATTCTTTTCCTCAAATCCCCTCTAAACCTCCTGCCCCTGACCTTAAATCTATGCCCCCTGGTTATTGACCCCTCCGCTAAGGGGAAATGTTTCTTCCTAACTAACCTATCAATGCCCCTCATAATTTTGTATACCTCAATCATGTCCCCCCTCAGCCTTCTCTGCTCTTAGGAAAACAACCCCAGCCTATCCAGTCTGTCTTCATAGCTGAAATACTCCAGCCCAGGCAACATCCTGGTGAATCGCCTCCGCACCCTCTCCAGTCCAATCACATCCTTCCTATAGTGTGGTGACCAGAACTGTACACAGTACTCCAGCTGTGGCCTAACTAGCATTTTATACAGCTCCATCATAATATCCCTGCTCTTATATTCTATGCCTCGGCTAATAAAGGCAAATATCCCATCTGCCTTCCTAACCACTTTATCTACCTGTGCTGCTGCCTTCAGTGATCTATGGACAAGTACACCAAGGTCCCTCGGATGTTCTGTACTTCCTAGAGTCCTACCATCCATTGTATATTCCCTTGCCTTGTTAGTCCTCCCAAAATACATCACCTCACACTTCTCAGGATTAAATTCCATTTGCCACTGCTCTGCCCATCTTATCAGCCCATCTATATCGTCCTGTAATCTAAGGCCTTCTTCCTCACTATTTTCGACACCACCAATTTTCATGTCTTCTGTGAACTTACTGATCATACCTCCTATATTCACGTCTAAATCATTAACGTACACTACAAACAGGAAGGGTCCCAGCACCGATCCCTGCGATACACCACTGGTCACAGGCTTCCAATCGCAAAAACAACCCTCAACTATTACCCTCTGTTTCCTGCCACTAAGCCAATTTTGGATCCAATTCGCCAAATTGCCCTGGATCCCATGGGCTCTTACCTTCTTAACCAATCTCCCATGCGGGATCTTATCAAAAGCCTTACTGAAGTCCATGTAGACTACATCAACTGCTTTACCCTCATCTACACATCTAGTTACCGCCTTGAAAAATTCAATCAAATTTGTTCGACACAATCTCCCCGTGTGATCGGCAGAATGTCTTTTTGGCTTGACGGCAGCATCCTGTTAGTGGTAAACACCACATGTGTTGCTACTGCATAGTAGCAGCGTGAAACAACTAGCTTCACCTATTGCTCAAATGTTTGTGATACATTACCCTTCGAGGGTCATCTGATGTAGACTGGGCACTTTTCAGGGCCGAAAATGACGGCCTGAGGCCTGTTCATAAGTTTGCGCGATATACAGCGAGAAATGATGTGATCAGGGTAGCCATTGTCATGCAGGATGTCTTTGATTCACCCTATTTCAGCATCAAGCTTGCATGGTGAGCAAATGGCTCTGGCCCTATTTACAAGGTTGCTGATAAAACCACTATTATAGCATGTGGAACTATAAGAATCCCAACGCGTGTATTGACCAAAACTCAAAACACAATGTCCAACATTAGATGTGGTTCCGCAATTGAACAACATTTGCTAAATATTCCTCAGTATGCTAAGAATTACGCTGACAACCAATTTATGATTGAAGGTAGGGTTCGCAGTGTGGCGCATTTGCGTATACTGGAAACTACATCACAGAATCACAGAATTGTTACAGTACAGAAAGAGGCCATTCGGCCCATCGTGTCTGCACTGGCTCTCTGAAAGAGCAACTCCCTCAGTTCCATTGCCCCGCCTTCTCCCTGTAACCCTGCATATTCTTCCTTTTCATATAACTGTCTAATTCCCTTTTGAATGCTTCAATTGAACCTGCCTCCACCACACTCTCAGGCAGTACATGGACGGCACAGTGGTTAGCACCGCAACCTCACAGCTCCAACAACCTGGATTCAATTCTGGGTACTGCCTGTGTGGAGTTTGCAAGTTCTCCCTGTGACCATGTGGGTTTTCGCCGGGTGCTCCGGTTTCCTCCCACAGCCAAAGACTTGCAGGTTGATCGGTAAATTGGCCATTGTAAATTGCCCCTAGTGTAGGTAGGTGGTCGGAGAATTGAGGGAAGGTGGGGATGTGGTAGGGAACATGGGATTAATGTAGGATTGGTATAAATGGGTGGTTGATGTTCGGCACAGACTCGGTGGGCTGAAGGGCCTGTTTCAGTGCTGTATCTATAAATAAATACATTCCAGACCTTAACCACTCGTTGCGTAAAGAAGTTCCTTCTCATGCCATTTTTGCTTCTCTTACCAAATAATTTAAATCTGTGCCCTCTCATTCTCGATCCTTTTACGAGTGGGGACAGTTTCTCTCTATCTACTCTGTCCAGACCCATCATGATTTTGAATACCTCTATCAAATCACCTCTCAGCCTTCTCCTCTCCAAGGAAAACAGTCCTAACTTCTCCAATCTATCTTCATAACTGAAATTCCTCATCCCTGGAACCATCCTCGTGAATCTTTTCTGCACTCTCTCCAACGCCCTCATGTCTTTCCGATAGTGCGACAGAAGTGGACACAATACTCCAGCTGAGGCCGAACTAGTGTCTTATACAAGTTCAACATAACTTACTTGCTCTTGTACTCTATGCCCCTATTAATAAAGCCCAGGATACTGTATGCTTTATTAATTGTTCTCTCCACCTGTCCTGCCACCTTCAATGACTTATGCACATATACACCCAGGTCCCTCTGCTCCTGCACCCCCGTTAGAATTGTACCCTTTATTTTATATTGTCTCTCCATGTTCTTCCTACCAAAATGAATCACTTCATATTTCTCTGCATTGAACTTCATCTGCCACCTGTCTGCCCATTCCACCAACTTGTCTATGTCCTTTTGAAGTTCGACACAATCCTCCTCACAGTTCACATATATTAATACACAGGGCCCTGTTCTTTGCAGACAGAAAGAACATGTACATACATTGTGTCTGTTTCAGCTAAACAAAATAAGTGACAATGCAATGCCTTGATCAATCAGAGCCAAGCTGCTTGGTTTAAATTTCTAACAAAGCTTGGCAGTTAACTGTCAGTCACCATAAACTGTTGCATTCTCCATGGCAACACCTCTACCAATCAGAGTCCACTTGCCAACCAATCAGCACTCTCTTCTCACTGTATAAATTTGTTGCTTTCCCTTACATTGGAATTCTTTTGAATTGTCCTGATGAGTACAAGACAAAAAGCTTCGACAAAATGTGTTTTCAGCAATACTCAAGTCTGTACTGCTAAACGACTACTCGTATGAATAATTATTAGAATATAGGAACTGCTAGATAATAAAAGACCAGGGTCTATCAGTTTACCTTCTACCATCTGGGCAATCACATGATCCCAAAGATAATGGAGTTACTGACTAATCACAGCAATCAATCTCGATCAATAAATCTCTAACAGAGATAGACATGAGATAAGCAAAACCCCCAGTGAAGAAGAACTTTGGGAATCATCGATCCAAAGTCACCTGTTCTTCCCAAGCATGCAACATTCTACACAGACTGCTCCGTGTTGGTGTTCCTGTTCCATACGAGCCTCCTCCCACCCCCTCTCCATCTCACCCTATCACCATATCCTTCTATTTCTTTCTCCCTCATATGTTTATCCAGCTTCCCCTTAAATGTATCGATACTATTCACCTCAACCACTCCCTGTGGGAGCGAGTTCCACATTCTCACCACTCTCTGGGGAAAGAAGTTTCTCCTGAATTCTCTGTTGGATTTATGAGTGATTGTCTTATATTGACGGCCCCCTAACTGCATGTCACGTCTCAAATTACTCTTTTTTTACTGTTTTCCAAAATGTTATCTGATTCTCTTTGAATGAATTTGTATCAACTGCTCCAACTGTCTCCCTTGGGAGCCTATTCCATAGATTGTTCATTCCAGAGAACACAAGCTCAAATTCAAATTCCACCATGGCAGTTTGAGAATCCTTTAGCGAAGGAAACATGCAAGCCTTCCTCAGTCTGGGCCTATATGTGACTCCAATCCCACAACAATGTGACAGAGTCTTAACTCCCCTCTGAAGTGGTCACCCAGTTTGTATCAAACCCACTATTAGTGGTTCAAGAAGGCGGTTCACCACCACCTTCTCAGGACAAGTAGGGATGGGCAATAAATGCCAGCCTGGCCACAACACCCACAAAAACCTAGGCCGTGTTCCAAAATCCAATTCCGTAAAGTAAACAGAAAAAAAAATTAACCCCTTAGACATTCAGCACATAATCCAGAGACCAACTCGCATTTATACAAGATCTTTAACACACAAACCCTCCTGAGTCACTTCACAGATCTACAGTGACAGGAATGCAACATGGAGGCAATGAATGTTTGGGGTAAAAGTTTGGGTGAAAATATGGGTATTAAGAAGGTTCTGAAAGGAGAAGTGGAACATGGAAGGGTCTCAAGGAGGGTGATCGAGAGAATAGGGCCAAGGCAATTGAAACACTCTAATCAAAAGGCAGAGTGAAGGGAGGCTGGAATGTATAGGAGGCTGGAATCGGAAAGCTGAAGGGGATGGGAGGGGGCTCTGATTCTAGACCCTCCGCAGGGACTCTAGTCTCATTTCTCCAGCACTACTCCATGGAGTTTCATATCTCAGCCTTGCCACACCAAGGAGACAGCAAGCAGAAGGTTCCTGAGGGAAAGCTTGAGGAACAGCAGCCTTCAGGCTTCCATCCCATTCATTATCCCTTATACCCCTCAAACCCATCCCAGACAGCTGCTCTCTCATTCAAATCTATCTCTTTTGCCCTGAATCCCATTGAATGTTCCTCTCTCGGTCTCTTAGATCTTTCAATCACTTTTTCACCAAAAGACCATCCTGCCTCCTGAATTTGCCAGCAAACTCCCATCTGCCCCCTGCCTGGGCAGTCACACTCCCCTCTGCCCCCTCCCTAGGCAGTCACACTCCCCTCTGCCCCCTCCCTGGGCAGTCACACCCCTCTGCCCCCTCCCTGGGCAGTCACACTCCCCTCTGCCCCCTCCCTGGGCAGTCACGCTCCCCTCTGCCCCTTCCCTAGGCAGTCACACTCCCCTCTGCCCCCTCCCTGGGCAGTTACACTCCCCTCTGCCCCTTCCCTGGGCAGTCACACTCCCCTCTGCCCCCTCCCTGGGCAGTCTCACTCCCCTCTGCCCCTTCCCTGGGCAGTCACACTCCCCTCTGCCCCTTCCCTGGGCAGTCACACTCCCCTCTGCCCCTTCCCTGGGCAGTCACACTCCCCCTCTGCCCCCTCCCTGGGCAGTCACACTCCCCTCTGCCCCTTCCCTGGGCAGTCACACTCACCCTCTGCCCCCTCCCTGGGCAGTCACACTCCCCTCTGCCCCTTCCCTGGGCAGTCACACTCCCCCTCTGCCCCCTTCCCTGGGCAGTCACACTCCCCTCTGCCCCTTCCCTGGGCAGTCACACTCCCCCTCTGCCCCTTCCCTGGGCAGTCACACTCCCCCTCTGCCCCCTCACGAGGTAATCAGCCTCACACATTCCCCACCCTCTCTGTGAAGTAGTTAAATTTTAAAATCTCTGCCCCTTCCATTTCCGAGCTTTGGATGTTGTCCTATTCTCAGAGTTTGTGTTTGCATCAATCTATTTCTTGGGATTCATGTTTCTCGCGCCCTTTAGAAATTTCCAAACTCGATAATGTGACCCTGAAAGTTGTTTCCTGTGGGTCATGTTAGAGTCGGACAAAGAGAGAGAGAAACTTTTACATAATGAGGCCACGGGCCTTGAGAGACAGAAAGCAGAGAACAGACGGAATAAAGTCAGTCACTTTTCCACTAAGTGATCTCACTCTGGAACTATGCTGCTCATTGAGTGCAAGTTGCTAACATTGCTAACTCGCTGATCCTCGTAAATTAGTCGACTCTCAGAACATTTTCCATCTGGAACAGAAATTTCGATGTAAGTGTTTTTGTTGGAGCAGTTACACTGTACAGTGGAAAAGAATGGGAAGCGGTTTGGCATGTTGGAATCCCATGCTTGGGTTATAGTTCCACAGAGACATGGTACATAGCTAACCCCAGAGGCTGCACCAAATTTCTTTTACAAGGTAAGATTAGTTACTCCAACAGAGCAAAACCTCGCCAGCCTGCTGTATACATCAGGGAATTGTGGCCATAGTGTCCATGAAGGGAGCATGAATATACAAATGGTACAATTTTAAAGGGAGTGGAGGAACAGAGAGATGTGGGGTGTATGTAGACAAGTGTTTGAAGGTGGTAGGACAAGTTGAGAAGGCTGTTAAATCCTTCATTTCATAAATAGAGACATAAAGTACCAAAAGCTAGAAAGTTATCACAACACTTTTCTAATTCATTGGGTGAGCCCCGGACGGAGGATTGTGTCCATTTCCGCGCTCCACACTTCAGGAAGGATGTCAAGGTCTTGGAGAGGGTACGGAGGAGATTTACTAGAATGTTCCCAGGGATGAGGGACTTCAGTTACAGGGAGAGACTGCAGAAGCTGGGATTGTTCTCCTTGGTGAAGGGAAGGTGAAGAGGTGATTTGATAGAGGTGTTTAAAATCATGAGGGGTCTGGACAGAGTAGAGAGATAGGAACTGTTCCCATTGGCGGAAGGATCCAGAACCACAGCACACCGATTTAAGGTGAGTGGCAAAGGAACCAGAGGTGACATAAGGAAAAACTTTTTTTTACGTAGCGAGTGGTTAAGATCTGGAATGCACTACCTGAGAGTGTGGTGAAGGCAGGTTCAATTGAGGCTTTCAAGAGGGAGTTGGACAATTATCCAAACACAACAGAGTTGCAGGGCTGCACAGAAAGAGCTGTGGAGTGGGACTAGCTGAGTTGCTCTTGCAGAGAGCCCGCATGCACATGAGGGACTGAATGGCCTCCTTTTGTGTTGTAACCAGTCTATGGTTCCATGATGTCTCCAATCTATCCAGGCATCTGAAATCCCTCATGCCTGGAACCATTCCCATGAATCTTTTCTGCGCCCTCTCTAATACCTTCACATCCTTCCTAAAGTGTGGTGCCCGGAATTGGACACAATACTCCAGCTGAGGTGGAATCAATGTTCTATAAAGGTTCACCATAACTTCCTTGCTTTTGCACTCTATGCCTCTATTTATAAAATCCAGAATCCCGTTTGCCTTTTTAACCACTTTCTCAACCTGCTCTGCCACCTTCAACGATTAATGTGCACATATACCCCCTCCCCCCAGGTCCCTTTGCTCCTGCACCCCCTTTAGAATTGCAGCCTTTGTTTTATATTACCTCTCCTCATTCTTCCTATCAAAATGTATCACTTCACACCTCTCTACATTAAATTTCATTTGCCACGTGTCCGCCCATTCCACCGGCCTGTCCATGTCCTCTTGAAGTCTATCATTATCCTCCTCACAGTTCACAATTCTTCCAAGTTTTGTGTCATCCACAAATTTTGAGATTGTGCCCTGTACACCCAGGTCTAGGTCATTAATATTGATGTAGAAAGGCAGTGGTTCTAAAACTGACCCCTGGGGAACCTCACTATATACCTTCCTCCAGTTCCAAAAACTACTCTCTGTTTCCTGTCACTCAGCCAATTCCGTATCCACGTTGCTACTGTCCCTTTTATTCCATGGGCTCTAACTTTGCTGACAAGCCTGTTATGTGGCACTTTAACAAATACCTTTTGAAAGTCCATGTATACGACATCAACCACATTACCCTCCTCAATCCTCTCTTACCTCATCAAAAAACTCGATCAAGTTAGTTAAGCACAATTTGCCTTTACAAATCCATGTTGCCTTTCCTTAATTAATCCACACTTGTCCAAGTGACTGTTAATTTTGTCCCGGATTATATTATCTAAAAGCTTTCCCAACACTGAGGTTAAACTGGAACCACTCAGCAGGTCTGGCAGCATCGGAAGAAGGGTCACTGACCCGAAACGTTAACTCTGCTTCTCTTTTCACAGATGCTGCCAGACCTGCTGAGTGGTTCCAGCATTTCTTGTTTTTATTTCAGATTTCCAGCATCCGCAGTATTTTGCTTTTATATTACTGAGGTTAAACTGACTGGCCTGAAGTTAGTGGACTCATCCTTACAAATGTTTTGAACAAAGGTGCAACATTTGCAATTTTCCAGGCCTCTGGCACCACCCCTGTATCTAAGGAGGATTGAAAGATTATGGCCAGTACCTCTGCAATTTTCACCCTTACTTCCCTCAGTATCCTTGATGCATCTCAATCCGGTCCTGGTGACTTATCAACTTTAAGTGCAGCCAGCCTATCTAATACCTCTTCCTTATTAATTTTTAGCCCATCCAGTGCCTCAACTATCTCCTCTTTAACTACAGCATCTTCCTGCTTGGTAAAGACAGATGTAAAGTATTAATTTAATACCTCAGTGATGCCCTCTGCCTCCATGTATAAATCCCCTTTCTGGTCCCTAATTGGCCCTACTCCTCCTTTTACTACCGATTTACTGTGTATATGCCTATTGTCATGCTTGGCCCCCAACTGCCAAGAATGAGGCATATTAATTTCACCATATGGACATTAAATTTCAAATTGTTGCTGGGAAGAAGAGAAGGCCTGTTACAAGGGCTGCCAGACTTGGATGGAGGACATTTGAAGAGAGGTTTCTTCCCTTATCCCATTTAATCCACAATGGACTTTGAGCACCATACATTGAAGGTGAGGGAGTTCAAATTTCAGGATGACTGCTGGGATAGCCGAATCTACAAACAGACGTGGTCAGACCAGCTGGTCACATGACTAGCCTGCTTGGCAACCTGCTTTTTCTGAATTGTACAAACAGTTTGAATGGAGAAAGACTGTTTGCTCCTGGACTGAGAAGATCTCTCCTGTCTGCTCCCATCTCTTTCTCACAAGCCTCTGAATCCACTGAACCCACATGAACCCCAAGACAGAAAAGTCTCCTACAGCGAACAAGGTTTAAGAAGAATACTGGATCCCAGCGAAAAGCAAGATTGACCTACAATCAAGGACTCAACGGTGAGCTCGAAGAACCGTAACAACTACTCTTCAGATATTGCCTCAAACTTTTCCACTTTATTTCTTCTACTCTTTTCTGTCTTTATCTGCATGTGTGTATCACATATGCATTCTAGCGTGGGTGGGTCGTGCATCCACAGGTGTCAACCGAATTAGAATTTAAATTCAAATTAAATAAATTTCAACTTTTCTTTAAACCAGTTTATTTATTTTGATGTTTAACATTAAACTCTGCCTTTGTCCTTTCCAACCAGCAAAGTTCATCAACTTGAGGTCATCCTAAACTCTGCTGTCCATGTCCTAACTCACACCAAGTCCTGTTCACCCATCACCCACTGTGCTCGCTGACCTACACTGACTCCTGTCCAGCAACATATCAATCTTAAGATTCTCATCTTTGTTTTCAACTCCCTCCGTGGCCTCGCCCCTCCCTATCTCTGTAACCTCCTCCAGCCCCTACACCCCTCCCTATCTCTGTAACCTCCTCCAGCCCCTACACCCCTCCCTATCACTGTAACCTCCTCCAGCCCCTACACATTTCCCTATCTCTGTAACCTCCTCCAGCCCCTACACCCCTCCCTATCTCTGTAACCTCCTCCAGCCCCTACACCCCTCCCTATCTCTGTAACCTCCTCCAGCCCCTACACATTTCCCTATCTCTGTAACCTCCTTCAGCCCCTACACCCCTCCCTATCTCTGTAACCTCCTCCAGTCCCTACAACCCTCCCTATCTCTGTAACCTCCTCCAGCCCTTACACCCCCCCCATCTCTGTAACCTCCTCCATCCCTACACCCCTCCCTATCTCTGTACCCTCCTCCATCCATACACCCCTCCCTATCTCAGTACCCTCCTCCATCCCTACACCCCTCCCTATCTCTGTACCCTCCTCCATCCCTACACCCTTCCCTATCTCTGTAACCTCCTCCATCCCTACACCCCTCCCTATCTCTGTAACTTCCTCCAGCCCCTACACCCCTCCCTATCTCTGTAACTTCCTCCAGCCCCAGAACTCCCCGAGATCTCTGTGCATCCCTTAATTCCGGCCTCTTGCATATCCCTGATTTTAATCACTCCACCATTGGCAGCCGTGCCTCCAGCTGCCTGGGCCCTAAGCTCTGGAATTCCCTCCCTGAACCTCTCCACCTCTCTCTTCTCCTTCAAGATTCACCTTAAAACCGAGCTCATTAAGCAAGTTTTTGATCACCTGTCCGAATTGTCTTCGTCTTTGACTTGGTGTCAAATTTTTCCAATAACATGCCTGTGAAGCAGCTTGGGAAAGTTTTGCAATTTTAAAGGCACTATGGAAATGCAATTTGTTGCTGATTTTACCAACGCAATTTGACAGAAAAGAACTTGCATTTCTATCGCACCTTTCACATCCACAGGACACCCCAAACCCCTCTACAGCCAATGAAGTACTTTTGAAAATGTAGTCACTGTTGTAATGTAGGAAATGTGACAGGCAATTTGCACACATCAAGATCCCACAAACAGCAATATGATAATGACCAGATAATCTGTTTTTGTGATGGTTGAGGGATAAATATTGACCAGGACCCCGGGGAGAACTCCCCTGCTCTTCTTCAAAATAGTGCCACAGGATCATTTACGTCCATCTATGAGGGCAGGCAGGGCCTCAGTTTAATGTCTCCTCCAAAAGACAGCACCTCCAACAGTGCAGCACTCCCTCAGTCAGCTTTGATATTTGCACTCAAGTCCTGGAGGGAGTGGGACTTCAACCCAGAAGCTTCGGAGTCAGAGGTGAGAATGCTGATGTGAGCTGACACAGTGGTAATGTCGCTCCATTGCTGGAACATGGCTGAATTCAGCAAGTCAAAATATCTGGTCTGATTTTCCTCTGCACTCGTACTAAAGCAGGGATTTTATTCCGGCGACGGGGGGCAGGCCAGAAGGTAGGGGGAGACCCCGTCTCAGCCCCCTGTTGGACCCCTGTTGGAATTCCAGGGCAAGTAGGCAATTTACTGCCCACCATTAGGGTCACCGTCCCTTTAAAAGATGAGCTCTCATCTCCAGAGCTGCTGGCCAATCGGAAGGCTGACACCTCTGCAGTACCAACAGCACTAACGGGAGCAGTGGCCAGTGCCGGTATTGCAGGAGGCCTGCAGCAGAGAAGATGGAGAAGATCCCAGGACCCAGTTAAGCGGGGTTGGAGTTGCCAGGCCAGTCAGGCAGGCCCCAGCAAGCGGGTGGATTGGGGGTTGGTGAGGGCGGATACAGTCTTGCCACTGAGGGGCAAGCCCTTCGGGGGCCATGGACTGCCCAGAAGAGGGACCTTGACCTCCGAGGCGGCTAGGAGGACGCCAGGTCTCACCTGGCAGTGCCTCCACGTAGAAGCAGGCACCCCCCCCACAACCCCCCCAACTTTAGTAAATTTGGAGCGGAGGCAGGAAGCTGCCCTTAACATAGAAACATAGAAAAATAGGAGCAGGAGTAGGCCATTCGGCCCTTCAGGCCTGCTCTGCTATTCAAAAAAGATCATGGCTGATAGTCTAATTCAGTAACCCGTTCCCGCTTTCTCCCCATATCCCTTGATCTCTTTGGCATCAAGAGAGTGGCCATTAATTGGCCACAAGGGCCTCAACTGGCCTGGGTCAAGAGGTCATCCTCAGCCTCACCACCCCAGACAAATGGCATGCTACCAGGACAACATCGGGCACATCACTTCACGCCACACTTTGCCATTTTGTGTGCCCCCATCTCCATTGCCGTCTCCAAACGCAGGATAAAATCCTGCCCTACATTTCGAACTGCTGGGACGACCTTTCTTTGACCCCTCAGTTAAGTCATTACTAGCTAAAAGGAAAAAGGAGAAACCAACTTTTTGGCCCTCAAAGGGAAGATGGCCCATGAAGGAAATGGTCCAGGCCCATGGTGAGTCAGTCAGTTGCACCTCCAACAATTCCCACATGACTCGTCATATGTCCCGGGAAATTGACTGACCTGTCCTCCAGTACATGCAAGGTAACAGGTACCATCATACCAGAAGCTTTCACTGCGAGAACCATAACTCAAATATATCCACCTTCCTCAGCCTCCACCTCGAACAGAAGTTACAAACTGCAGAACTGGCCACCCTGTCACAAGAACATGATTCCGGAGAGCTGGAATACTGGCTGGACCAGCTTTACATCCTGGCAGCAGCAATCTTGGGAAGAGCCAGCCAGTGTGGCCAAGGGCAGTGAGTAAAGATCTCGGAAAAATCGAGGCTGAGTTTTGAACAATGGCCAAGTACAGTCAGGGTCGGCTACTGAGCCAAACCACCCATCTCGTGTAAAATGCTACCTACACTCTAGTACACAAACACACTCCACACTCACCCATCCTTACACACTATTACACAAACACACTCCACAATCACCCATCCTTACACACTATTACACAAACACACTCCACAATCACCCATCCTTACACACGAGCACACAAACACACTCCACACTCACCCATCCTTACACACTAGTACACAAACACACTCCACACTCACCCATCCTTACACACTATTACACAAACACACTCCACACTCACCCATCCTTACACACTATTACACAAACACACTCCACAATCACCCATCCTTACACACTATTACACAAACACACTCCACAATCACCCATCCTTACACACGAGCACACAAACACACTCCACACTCACCCATCCTTACACACTAGTACACAAACACACTCCACACTCACCCATCCTTACACACTATTACACAAACACACTCCACAATCACCCATCCTTACACACTATTACACAAACACACTCCACAATCACCCATCCTTACACACGAGCACACAAACACACTCCACACTCACCCATCCTTACACACTAGTACACAAACACACTCCACACTCACCCATCCTTACACACTATTACACAAACACACTCCACACTCACCCATCCTTACACACTATTACACAAACACACTCCACAATCACCCATCCTTACACACTAGTACACAAACACACTCCACAATCACCCATCCTTACACACGAGCACACAAACACACTCCACACTCACCCATCCTTACACACTAGTACACAAACACACTCCACACTCACCCATCCTTACACACTATTACACAAACACACTCCACACTCACCCATCCTTACACACTATTACACAAACACACTCCACAATCACCCATCCTTACACACGAGCACACAAACACACTCCACACTCACCCATCCTTACACACTAGTACACAAACACTCCACACTCACCCATCCTTACACACTATTACACAAACACACTCCACACTCACCCATCCTTACACACTAGTACACTAACACACTCCACACTCACCCATCCTTACACACTATTACACAAACACACTCCACAATCACCCATCCTTAAACACGAGCACACAAACACACTCCACACTCACCCATCCTTACACACTATTACACAAACACACTCCACACTCACCCATCCTTACACACTAGTACACAAACACACTCCACACTCACCCATCCTAACACACTAGTACACAAACACACTCCACACTCACCCATCCTTACACACCATTACACAAACACACTCCACACTCACCCATCCTTACACACTATTACACAAACACACTCCACACTCACCCATCCTTACACACTAGCACACAAACACACTCCACACTCACCCATCCTTACACACTAGCGCACACACTCCACACTCACCCATCCTTACACACGATTACACAAACACACTCCACACTCACCCACCCTTACACAAAAGCACACAAACACACTCCACACTCACCCATCCTTACACACTCGCACACAAACACACTCTACACTCACCCATCCTTACACACTAGCACACCTCACACTGACCCATCCTTACACACTAGCACACAAACACACCTCACACTCACCCATCCTTACACATTAGCACACAAACACACTCCACACTCACCCATCCTTACACACTAGCACACAAACACACTCCACACTCACCCATCCTTACACACTAGCACTCAAACACACTCCACACTCACCCATCCTTACACATTAGCACACAAACACACTCCACACTCACCCATCCTTACACGCTAGCACACAAACACACTCCACACTCGCCCATACTTACACACTAGTACACAAACACACTCCACACTGACCCATCCTTACACACTAGTACACAAACAAACTCCACACTCACCCATCCTTGCACACTAGCACACAAACTCCACACTCACCCATCCTTACACACTAGTACACAAACACACTCCACACTCACCCATCCTTACACACTAGCGCACACACTCCACACTCACCCATCCTTACACACGATTACACAAACACACTCCACACTCACCCACCCTTACACAATAGCACACAAACACACTCCACACTCACCCATCCTTACACACTCGCACACAAACACACTCTACACTCACCCATCCTTACACACTAGCACACCTCACACTGACCCATCCTTACACACTAGCACACAAACACACCTCACACTCACCCATCCTTACACATTAGCACACAAACACACTCCACACTCACCCATCCTTACACACTAGCACACAAACACACTCCACACTCACCCATCCTTACACACTAGCACTCAAACACACTCCACACTCACCCATCCTTACACATTAGCACACAAACACACTCCACACTCACCCATCCTTACACGCTAGCACACAAACACACTCCACACTCGCCCATCCTTACACACTAGTACACAAACACACTCCACACTGACCCATCCTTACACACTAGTACACAAACAAACTCCACACTCACCCATCCTTGCACACTAGCACACAAACTCCACACTCACCCATCCTTACACACTAGTACACAAACACACTCCACACTCACCCATCCTTACACACTGGCATACAAACACACTCCACACGCAACCATCCTTACACACTGGCACACAAACACACCTCACACTGACCCATCCTTACACACTAGCACACAAACACACCTCACACTGACCCATCCTTACACACTAGCACACATTCAAACACGCCTCATATTGATCTGTCAAGCTTTGGCAGTAGATGAGTGAGGGTTTCCAGGAATGAGGCACAAGCAGAAGGAGAGGACGGGATAAATATAATGATCTGAGCTGTAGAACAAGCTCTTGAAGGATGGAGGAAGAGACTGAGGGAGGGTTATTGATCTGAAGGCCTGGGAAAGAACGGGGCGGGGGGCCAAATTTGAAAGCCCCTAAAACATAGTCATAGAGTTATACAGCACACAAACGGGCCTTTTGGCCATCGTGTCCGTGCTGGCCATCAAGCACCTAACTATTCTAATCCCATTTTCCAGCACTTGGCCCGTAGCCCTGTATGCTATGGCGTTTCAAGTGCTCATCTAAATATTTCTTAAATGTTGTGAGGGTCCCTGCCTCTACCACCTCTTCACACAGTGTGTTCCGGATTCCAACCACCCTCTGGGTGCAAATATTTTTCCTCAAATCTCCTCTAAACCTCCTGCCTCTTACCTTAAATCTACATCCCCTGGTTATTGACCCCTCCGCTAAGGGAAAAAGTTTCTTCCTATCTATCCTATCAATGCCCCTCATAATTTTGTATACCTCAATCATGTCCCCCCCTCAGCCTTCTCTGCTCTAAGGAAAACAACCCTAGCCTATCCAGTCTCTCTTCATAGCTGAAATGCTCCAGCCCAGGCAACATCCTGGTGAATCTCATCTGCACCCTCTCCAGTGCAATCACATCCTTCCTATAGTGTGGTGCCCAGAACTGTACACAGTACTCCAGCTGTGGCCTAACTAGTGTTTTATGCAGCTCCATCATAACCTCCCTGCTCTTATATTCTATGCCTCGGCTAATAAAGGCAAGTATCCCATATGCCTTCCTAACCACTTTAACTACCTGTGCTGCTGCCTTCAGTGATCAATGGACAAGTACACCAAGGTCCCTCTGACCCTCTGTACTTCCTGTAGTCCTACCATCCATTGTATATTCCCTTGCCTTGTTAGTCCTCCCAAAATGCATCACCTTGCACTTCTCAGGATTAAATTCCATTTGCCACTGCCCTGCCCATCTTACCAGCCCATCTATATCGTCCTGTAATCTAAGGATTTCCTCCTCACTATTTACAAAACCACCAATTCTCGTGTCATCTGCAAACTTATTGATTATACCTCCTATGTTCACGTCTAAATCATTAATGTACACGACAAACAGCAAGGGTCCCAGCACCAATCCCTGCGGTACACCACTGGTCACAGGCTTCCACTCGCAAAAACAACCCTCGACCATCACCCTCTGCCTCCTGTCACTCAGCCAATTTTGGATCCAATTTGCCAAATTGCCCTGGGTCTCTTACCTTCTTAACCAATCTCCCATGTGGGACCTTATCAAAAGCTTTACTGAAGTCCATGTAGATTACATCAACTGCTTTACCCTCATCTACACATCTAGTCACCACCTCGAAAAATTCAATCAAGTTAGTTCGAAACGATCTCCCCCTGACAAAGCCATGCTGACTATCCCTGATTATTCCCTGCCTCTCGAAGTGGAGATTAATCCTGTCCTTCAGAATTTTTCCAATAGTTTCCCAACCACTGATGTTAGACTCACCGGCCTGTAATTAT
The DNA here is from genome assembly GCF_036365525.1 of Heterodontus francisci. Classification (NCBI taxonomy): domain Eukaryota; kingdom Metazoa; phylum Chordata; class Chondrichthyes; order Heterodontiformes; family Heterodontidae; genus Heterodontus; species Heterodontus francisci. Next base: position 3,712,165 of record NC_090402.1, on the reverse strand, counting down.
CTGGTTTATCCCTGCTACCCCTCTTGAATGATGGTACCACATTCGCTGTCCTCCAATCCTCTGGTACCTCTCCTGTGGCCAGAGAGGATTTGAAAATTTGTGTCAAAGCCCCTGCTATGTCCTCCCTTGCCTCACATAACAGCCTGGGATACATCTCATCTGGGCCTGGGGATTTATCTACTTTTAAGCCCGCTAAAAACAGCTAATACTTCCTCCCTTTCAATGCTAATATGTTCAAGTATATCACAATCCCCCTCCCTGATCTCTACACCTACATCATCCTTCTCCATAGTGAACACAGATGAAAAGTAACCATTTAAAACCTCCCCTATGTCCTCTGGCTCCACACGCAGATTGCCACTTTGGTCTCTAATGGGCCCTACTCTTTCCCTGGTTATCCTCTTGCCCTTAATATATGTATAAAATGCCTTAGGATTTTCCTTTATCTTGCCTGCCAGTATTTTTTCATGTCCCCTCTTCGCTCTCCTAATTACTTTTTTAAGTACCCCCCTACACTTTCTATACTCCTCTCGTGCCTCTGCTGTTTTCAGCACTCTGAATCTGCCGTAAGCCTCTTTTTTTTTCCTGATCCAATCCTTTATATCCCTTGACATCCAGGGTTCCCTGGACTTGTTGGTCCTACCCTTCACCTTAACGGGTACATGTTGGCTCTGAACTCTCACTATTTCCTCTCTGAATGATTCTCACTGATCTGATGTAGACTTTCCTACAAGTAGCTGCTTCCAGTCCACTTTGGCCAGATCCTGTTTTATCATATTGAAATCGGCCTTCCCCCAATTCAGTACCTTTATTTCCGGTCCATCTTTGTCCTTTTCCATAACTACCTTAAATCTTACAGAGTCATGGTCACTATCCCCGAAATGCTCCACCACTGGCACTTCGACCACTTGTCCGGCTTCATTCCCGAGGATTAGGTCCAGTACTGCCCCTTCTCTTGTCGGACTTTCTATGTACTGGCTCAAAAAGCTCTCCTGTATGAATTTTAAGAATTCCGCCCCCTTTAAACCTTTTACACTAAGACTATCCTAGTTAATATTGGGGAAGTTGAAATCCCCTACTATTATTACCCGATTATTTTTACTCCTCTGAGATTTGCCTAAATATCTGTTCCTCTATCTCTCCCTGACTGTTTGGAGGACTGTAGTACACTCCCAGCCAAGTGATTACCCCCTTTTGTTTTTAAGTACTACGCATATGGCCTCATTTGAGGAACCTTCTAAGATATCATCCCTCCTTACTGCAGTAATTGACTCCTTGATCAACAGTGCAATGCCACCTCCTCTTTTACACCCTCCCCTGTCACACCTGAAGATTCTATACCCTGGAATATTGAGCTGCCAGTCCTGCCCCTCCCTCAACCATGTCTCTGTGATAGTAATAATATCATATTCCCATGTGCTAATCAATGCCCTCAATTCATCTGCCTTACTCGTCAGACCCCTTGCGTTAAAATAGATGCAATCCAGCCTTGCATTTTTCACTTGTGCCTTAACAGGTCTATATTTTCTCTGCCTTCCAGACTGACTCAGTTTCTCTTCTATATTTGACTGTGCATCACCCCCTACTGTACCTCCACTCTGTATCCCATCCCCCTGCCAAATTTGTTTAAACCCCCTCCCCCCCCCCCACCCCACCCCCAACAGCACTAGCAAAACTCCCAGCAAGGATGCTTGTCCCATTCCGGTTCAGGTGCAACCCATCCGACTTGTACAGGTCCCACCTTTGCCAGAAACAGACCCAGTGATCCAGGAAACTAAAGCCCTCCCTCCTGCACCATCTCCTCAGCCACGCATTCATCTGCTCTATCCTCCCTATCCCTTTACTCACTAGCACGTGGCACCGGGGGTAATCCAGAGATTACAACCTTTGAGGTCCTGCTTTTTAATCTGCTACCTAGCTCCCTACATTCCTGTTGCAGGACCTCATCCCTCTTTCTGCCGATGTCGTTTGTACCAATGTGTACCACGATCTTTGATTGTTCCCCCTTCAGAATGTCCTGCAGCCGCTCCGTGATATCCTTGACCCTAGCACCAGGGAGGCAACATACCATCCTGGAGTCACGTTTGCAGCACAGAAATGCCAATCTGTACCCCTTACAATAGAATCTCCTATCACTATAGCTCTTCCACTCCTTTTTCCTCCCCTCCTGTGCAGCAGAGCAATCCTTGGTGCCACAGACTTGGCTCTTGCTATCCCCCCCACAACAGTATCCAAAGTGGAAAATCTGTTAGAGAGGGAGATGGACCCAGGGGACTCCTGCACTCCCTGCCAATTCTTCTACTCTGCCTGGCGGTCACTCATTCCCTTTCTGTCTGAGCAGTCTTTACCTGCGGTGTGACCACCTCCCTGCTCGTGCTATCCACAATGTTCTCAGACTCGCGGATGCTCCACAATGTCTCCAGCTGCCACTCCAGATCCAAAATGCGGATTTCGAGTAGCTGCAGCTGGAGACACTTCCTGCACATGTGTTCGCTCAACAGGCTCAAGGATGCACGATGAACCTGTGCCGATTGTGTGATGCAGGCAGCACATCAACTTCATGCTGCCTGCTAATTTGCATATCCCTTCATGCCCTAAGCACATTGTTGAGTGGAGATCACTTTGGTGTGAGGTTTGCACCATTTAAAACCAGCCTGCACCTTTTAAAGGGGAGATGCATTCTGGCTGGAGCAAGTGGTGGAACTGGCTGTGGAAGAAAGTCTGAGCAGGAAGAGGAGTAAATTATGACACAACGGGGGAGAGAGCATGCTCCAAGGTTCTCGGACACGGAACTGGATAACTTAGTGCAGGGGTTGGAGAGGAGGAGATGTGATCAATCCACAGGGGGGGGGGGGGGCAAGCAGCCCTCTAGACAAACTTTGTGAGGACAGTGGGAGCAAATTGCTGTGGAGTCAAGCATGGAGGACCTGTAATACTGCAAAAAGTTCAATGATGTCACACAAGTGGTCACTGTTCATGAATGCATCTTCAAATGCCACATTCCACCAACTGCACCACTAGTGTCAATGCACCCCAACCCCATTTCTCACCCACCTACAATCTTCATCAACCATGACTCATACCCAACATTCATAGCTGCACCTCACTTTCACACACTTATTGCTGCTGCAAGCCACACACCCATATCACACACTGCTAGCTATTCAACCATGACCATTTCACCATTCACTGACACACTTTTCTTTCTCCTGCAGGACAAGGTGGTGCACAGCAGAGGCAGCTGGAGCTGCCAATGGGTGACAGGCATGGCTGCACATTCTTACCCTGATGGAAGAGATGGTGGTCACCATCATTGGAGTGGCCATTGCTGAGGTAGTGGCCAATGACCAGGCTGAAACCATTGAAGATGTCCGCAACCCCGTACTTAATCCTCCTTCTCAGATTCCACTTCACCTCATCGATAATCTCTTGATTCCCAAGCTGAAGAAGGTGTAACCACCAGCTCTTGCTTCTCACCGCCCAACTACAACCCTAACCCTTGTGCCTTTCTCCTTTCAGATACTCAGGAACTGTAACCTAGACAGGCAGTGGTGGCAGAGCAGGAAGACAGTGAGGAAGAGAAACAACGTCACTTGCTGTCACACTCATAGCCACCTGTTCAAATACTGACACGGAGCGAACCTAGAGGATAGCTTCAAGGTGAGATCTGCACCAGGTGAGACACTGGGTAGGAGTGGGCTGCAGCCAGGGCAGGGAGAAGGGTAGCACAGGTGCCAGCTCACCTGAGGGAGAAACCACACACAAGGTCTGCTGCAGAGGACACAAATGAGAGGTTCGCTGGGCAGGCTACAGAAGACGACTGATGGAAGTGCACAATGAAATGCTTGGTGCATTGGTAGACCTGCCTGAAAGGCTGCATTCAATGTCGAGAAGCATGGAGGAGCCCAGCACCAACTTGGCACAAAGATTACAGCCCATCCTGAGTGCTGCAGTGAAAGGTCAGACTGCCATGCATGCTCAGACTGCTGCCATCATAGCTGCAGAACCAGTGCTCAAAAGGGCTTCCACGGCATTCCAGCAATCTGCCCTCCAACTGACTACTAGGATTGCTGAGGTGCCTCCCAGGGGAGTGGCAGTGGCTGCATGGAGACATAACTACTGTCCTCTCTCAGGAAGACAGTATTCGTTCTCCCACATTGTCACTCCGTCACTGCTTTGCTGTTGCCTGTCAACCCAGTCCAGATTACTGGCTTCCATGCCGAGGTACTGCAGTCCAAAGCAGGGCCTACCTGGGGCCAGAGCTGAACGAGGTTGTCTGGCAAGGCCATCTGCAGTCTCACCCACTGAATGTCAGCAACATACTGCCAGCCTTGCTGCAGTCACTGGGGTAGCACTGCATAGGAGGACTAGGCCAGGCAAAGGCACATGGAAGACAGGCACTAAGGGAATGTACAAGGGTGATTAGTTGACTTTTATATGGAATATCGAATGGTTTGTTTGATAAAGTTGGTTTGGAATAGTTGTTTTGTGGTGACCTTTGTTTCAGCATTGTGACCAAGAATACGCTGTGATCGTCAGTAACAAAGGGAAGATAAAGTGTGGGATTACTGCTGGGACAATCAGTCCTGTTATACACATAGAGTCAGTGCTGGGACACTCAGTCCTGTTATACACACACAGTCATTGCTGAGACACTCAAACCTGTTATACAGACACACAATCAGTGCTGGGACACTCAGTCCTGTTATACACACACAATCAGTGCTGGGACACTCAGTCCTGTTATACACACACAATCAGTGCTGGGACACTCAGTCCTGTTATACACACACAGTCAGTGCTGGGACACTGAGTCCTGTTAGACACACACAATCAGTGCTGGGACACTCAGTCCTGTTATACACACACAGTCAGTGCTGGGACACTCAGTCCTGTTATACACACACAGTCAGCGCTGGGACACTGAGTCCTGTTATACACACACAATCAGTGCTGGGACACTCAGTCCTGTATAAACAGATTCATTGCTGGGACACTCAGTCCTGTTACACACACACAGTCAGTGCTGGGACACTCAGTCCTGTTATACACACACAGTCAGTGCTGGGACACTCAGTCCTGTTACACACACACAGTCAGTGCTGGGACACTCAGTCCTGTTATAAACACACAGTCAGTGCTGGGACACTCAGTCCTGTTATAAACACACAGATTCAGTGCTGGGACACTCAGTCCTGTTATAAACACACAGATTCAGTGCTGGGACACTCAGTCCTGTTATACACACACAGTCAGTGCTGGGACACTCAGTCCTGTTATACACACACAGTCAGTGCTGGGACACTCAGTCCTGTTACACACACACAGTCAGTGCTGGGACACTCAGTCCTGTTACACACAGATTCAGTGCTGGGACACTCAGTCCTGTTACACACAGATTCAGTGCTGGGACACTCAGTCCTGTTATACACACACAGTCAGTGCTGGGACACTCAGTCCTGTTACACACACACAGTCAGTGCTGGGACACTCAGTCCTGTTAGAAACACACAGTCAGTGCTGGGACACTCAGTCCTGTTATAAACAGATTCAGTGCTGGGACACTCAGTCCTGTTACACACAGATTCAGGCCTGGGACACTCAGTCCTGTTACACACAGATTCAGGCCTGGGACACTCAGTCCTGTTATAAACAGATTCAGGCCTGGGACACTCAGTCCTGTTACACACACATTCAGGCCTGGTACACTCAGTCCTGTTATAAACACACATTCAGTGCTGGGACACTCAGTCCTGTTAGACACACACATTCAGGCCTGGGACACTCAGTCCTGTTATAAACACACAGTCAGTGCTGGGACACTCAGTCCTGTTATAAACACACAGTCAGTGCTGGGACACTCAGTCCTGTTATAAACACACAGTCAGTGCTGGGACACTCAGTCCTGTTAAACACACACACATTCAGTGCTTGGACACTCAGTCCTGTTATACACACACACATTCAGTGCTGGGACACTCAGTCCTGTTATAAACACACACATTCAGGCCTGGGACACTCAGTCCTGTTATAAACACACACATTCAGTGCTGGGACACTCAGTCCTGTTATACACACACATTCAGGCCTGGGACACTCAGTCCTGTTATACACACACACATTCAGTGCTGGGACACTCAGTCCTGTTATAAACACACAGTCAGTGCTGGGACACTCAGTCCTGTTATAAACACACAGTCAGTGCTGGGACACTCAGTCCTGTTATAAACACACAGTCACTGCTGGGACACTCAGTCCTGTTATACACACACACATACAGGCCTGGGACACTCAGTCCTGTTACACACACACACATTCAGTTCTGGGACACTCAGTCCTGTTGTAAATACACAGTCAGTGCTGGGACACTCAGTCCTGTTATAAACACACAGTCAGTGCTGGGACACTCAGTCCTGTTATAAACACACATACAGGCCTGGGACACTCAGTCCTGTTACACACACAAATTCAGGCTTGGGACACTCAGTCCTGTTATACACACACACATTCAGTTCTGGGACACTCAGTCCTGTTCTAAACACACAGTCAGTGCTGGGACACTCAGTCCTGTTATAAACACACAGTCAGTGCTGGGATACTCAGTCCTGTTATACACACACAGTCAGTGCTGGGACACTCAGTCCTGTTATAAACACACACAGTCAGTGCTGGGACACTCAGTCCTGTTATAAACACACAGATTCAGTGCGGGGACACTCAGTCCTGTTATAAACACACACAGTCAGTGCTGAGACACACAGTCCTGTTATTCACACATAGTCAGTGCTGGGACACTCAGTCCTGTTATAAACACACAGATTCAGTGCTGGGACACTCAGTCCTGTTATAAACACACAGATTCAGTGCTGGGACACACAGTCCTGTTACACACACACATTCAGTGCTGGGACACTCAGTCCTGTTATGCACAGATTCAGTGCTGGGACACTCACTCCTGTTATAAACAGATTCAGTGCTGGGACACTCAGTCCTGTTTTAAACACAGTCAGTGCTGGGACACTCAGTCCTGTTATAAACACACAGATTCAGTGCTGGGACACTCAGTCCTGTTACACACAGATTCAGTGCTGGGACACTCAGTCCTGTTACACACAGATTCAGTGCTGGGACACTCAGTCCTGTTATAAACACACAGATTCAGTGCTGGGACACTCAGTCCTGTTACACACACATTCAGTGCTGGGACACTCAGTTCTGTTACACACACACATTCAGTGCTGGGACACTCAGTCCTGTTAAAAACACACAGTCAGTGCTGGGACACTCAGTCCCGTTATTATCACACAGTCAGTGCTGGGACACTCAGTCCTGTTATAAACACACAGATTCAGTGCTGGGACACTCAGTCCTGTTATACACAGATTCAGTGCTGGGACACTCAGTCCTGTTAAACACAGATTCAGTGCTGGGACACTTAGTCCTGTTATAAACACACACATTCAGTGCTGGGACACTCAGTCCTGTTATAAACACACACATTCAGTGCTGGGACACTCAGTCCTGTTACACACACAGATTCAGTGCTGGGACACTCAGTCCTGTTATAAACACACAGTCAGTGCTGGGACACTCTGTCCTGTTATAAACACACAGATTCAGTGCTGGGACACTCAGTCCTGTTATACACAAACAGTCAGTGCTGGGACACTCAGTCCTGTTATAAACACACAGTCAGTGCTGGGACACTCAGTCCTGTTATAAACACACAGTCAGTGCTGCGACAGTCAGTCCTGTTATAAACACACAGATTCAGTGCTGGGACACTCAGTCCTGTTACACACACACATTCAGTGCTGGGACACTCAGTCCTGTTATAAACAGATTCAGTGCTGGGACACTCAGTCCTGTTATAAACACACACATTCAGTTCTGGGACACTCAGTCCTGTTACACACAGATTCAGGCCTGGGACACTCAGTCCTGTTACACACACATTCAGGCCTGGGACACTCAGTCCTGTTATAAACACACATTCAGTGATGGGACACTCAGTCGTGTGACACACACATTCAGTGCTGGGACACTCAGTCCTGTTATAAACACACAGATTCAGTGCTGGGACACTCAGTCCTGCTATAAACACACAGTCAGTGCTGGGACACTCAGTCCTGTTACACACACATTCAGTGTTGGGACACTCAGTCCTGTGAGAAACAGATTCAGTGCTGGGACACTCAGTCCTGTTATAAACACACACACATTCAGTGCTGGGACACACAGTCCTGTTACACACAGATTCAGGCCTGGGACACTCAGTCCTGTTATACACACACAGTCAGTGCTGGGACACTCAGTCCTGTTATAAACACACAGATTCAGTGCTGGGACACTCAGGCCTGTTATAAACACACAGTTTCAGTGCTGGGACACTCAGTCCTGTTATACACACACAGATTCGGGGCTGGGACACTCAGTCCTGTTATAAACACACAGATTCAGGGCTGGGACACTCAGTCCTGTTATAAACACACAGAATCAGTGCTGGGACACACAGTCCTGTTATAAACACACACATTCAGTGCTGGGACACTTAGTCCTGTTACACACACACATTCAGTGCTGGGACACTCAGTCCTGTTACACACACACATTCAGTGCTGGGACACTCAGTCCTGTTATAAACAGATTCAGTGCTGGGACACTCAGTCCTGTTACACACACACATTCAGTGCTGGGACACTCAGTCCTGTTACACACACACATTCAGTGCTGGGACACTCAGTCCTGTTATATACACACACATTCAGTGCTGGGACACTCAGTCCTGTGATAAACACACAGATTCAGTGCTGGGACACTCAGTCCTGTTACACACACACATTCAGTGCTGGGACACTCAGTCCTGTTATATACACAAACATTCAGTGCTGGGACACTCAGTCCTGTTATAAACACACAGATTCAGTGCTGGGACACTCAGTCCTGTTATACACACACAGTCAGTGCTGGGACACTCAGTCCTGTTATACACAGATTCAGTGCTGGGACACTCAGTCCTGTTAAACACAGATTCAGTGCTGGGACACTTAGTCCTGTTATAAACACACACATTCAGTGCTGGGACACTCAGTCCTGTTATAAACACACACATTCAGTGCTGGGACACTCAGTCCTGTTACACACACAGATTCAGTGCTGGGACACTCAGTCCTGTTATAAACACACAGTCAGTGCTGGGACACTCTGTCCTGTTATAAACACACAGATTCAGTGCTGGGACACTCAGTCCTGTTATACACAAACAGTCAGTGCTGGGACACTCAGTCCTGTTATAAACACACAGTCAGTGCTGCGACAGTCAGTCCTGTTATAAACACACAGATTCAGTTTTGGGACACTCAGTCCTGTTACACACACACATTCAGTGCTGGGACACTCAGTCCTGTTATAAACAGATTCAGTGCTGGGACACTCAGTCCTGTTATAAACACACACATTCAGTTCTGGGACACTCAGTCCTGTTACACACAGATTCAGGCCTGGGACACTCAGTCCTGTTACACACACATTCAGGCCTGGGACACTCAGTCCTGTTATAAACACACATTCAGTGCTGGGACACTCAGTCATGTTACACACACATTCAGTGCTGGGACACTCAGTCCTGTTATAAACACACTGATTCAGTGCTGGGACACTCAGTCCTGTTATAAACACACAGTCAGTGCTGGGACACTCAGTCCTGTTACACACACATTCAGTGTTGGGACACTCAGTCCTGTGAGAAACAGATTCAGTGCTGGGACACTCAGTCCTGTTATAAACACACACATTCAGTGCTGGGACACTCAGGCCTGTTATAAACACACAGTTTCAGTGCTGGGACACTCAGTCCTGTTATACACACACAGTCAGTGCTGGGACACTCTGTCCTGTTATAAACACACAGATTCAGGGCTGGGACACTCAGTCCTGTTATAAACACACAGATTCAGGGCTGGGACACTCAGTCCTGTTATAAACACACAGAATCAGTGCTGGGACACACAGTCCTGTTATAAACACACACATTCAGTGCTGGGACACTCAGTCCTGTTACACACACACATTCAGTGCTGGGACACTCAGTCCTGTTATAAACAGATTCAGTGCTGGGACACTCAGTCCTGTTACACACACACATTCAGTGCTGGGACACTCAGTCCTGTTACACACACACATTCAGTGCTGGGACACTCAGTCCTGTTATATACACACACATTCAGTGCTGGGACACTCAGTCCTGTGATAAACACACAGATTCAGTGCTGGGACACTCAGTCCTGTTACACACACACATTCAGTGCTGGGACACTCAGTCCTGTTATATACACAAACATTCAGTGCTGGGACACTCAGTCCTGTTATAAACACACAGATTCAGTGCTGGGACACTCAGTCCTGTTATACACACACAGTCAGTGCTGGGACACTCAGTCCTGTTATACACAGATTCAGTGCTGGGACACTCAGTCCTGTTAAACACAGATTCAGTGCTGGGACACTTAGTCCTGTTATAAACACACACATTCAGTGCTGGGACACTCAGTCCTGTTATAAACACACACATTCAGTGCTGGGACACTCAGTCCTGTTACACACACAGATTCAGTGCTGGGACACTCAGTCCTGTTCTAAACACACAGTCAGTGCTGGGACACTCTGTCCTGTTATAAACACACAGATTCAGTGCTGGGACACTCAGTCCTGTTATACACAAACAGTCAGTGCCGGGACACTCAGTCCTGTTATAAACACACAGTCAGTGCTGGGACACTCAGTCCTGTTATAAACACACAGTCAGTGCTGCGACAGTCAGTCCTGTTATAAACACACAGATTCAGTGCTGGGACACTCAGTCCTGTTACACACACACATTCAGTGCTGGGACACTCAGTCATGTTACACACACATTCAGTGCTGGGACACTCAGTCCTGTTATAAACACACTGATTCAGTGCTGGGACACTCAGTCCTGTTATAAACACACAGTCAGTGCTGGGACACTCAGTCCTGTTACACACACATTCAGTGTTGGGACACTCAGTCCTGTGAGAAACAGATTCAGTGCTGGGACACTCAGTCCTGTTATAAACACACACATTCAGTGCTGGGACACTCAGGCCTGTTATAAACACACAGTTTCAGTGCTGGGACACTCAGTCCTGTTATACACACACAGTCAGTGCTGGGACACTCTGTCCTGTTATAAACACACAGATTCAGGGCTGGGACACTCAGTCCTGTTATAAACACACAGATTCAGGGCTGGGACACTCAGTCCTGTTATAAACACACAGAATCAGTGCTGGGACACACAGTCCTGTTATAAACACACACATTCAGTGCTGGGACACTCAGTCCTGTTACACACACACATTCAGTGCTGGGACACTCAGTCCTGTTATAAACAGATTCAGTGCTGGGACACTCAGTCCTGTTACACACACACATTCAGTGCTGGGACACTCAGTCCTGTTACACGCACACATTCAGTGCTGGGACACTCAGTCCTGTTATATACACACACATTCAGTGCTGGGACACTCAGTCCTGTGATAAACACACAGATTCAGTGCTGGGACACTCAGTCCTGTTACACACACACATTCAGTGCTGGGACACTCAGTCCTGTTATATACACAAACATTCAGTGCTGGGACACTCAGTCCTGTTAAAAACACACAGATTCAGTGCTGGGACACTCAGTCCTGTTATACACACACAGTCAGTGCTGGGACACTCAGTCCTGTTATACACAGATTCAGTGCTGGGACACTCAGTCCTGTTAAACACAGATTCAGTGCTGGGACACTTAGTCCTGTTATAAACACACACATTCAGTGCTGGGACACTCAGTCCTGTTATAAACACACACATTCAGTGCTGGGACACTCAGTCCTGTTACACACACAGATTCAGTGCTGGGACACTCAGTCCTGTTATAAACACACAGTCAGTGCTGGGACACTCTGTCCTGTTATAAACACACAGATTCAGTGCTGGGACACTCAGTCCTGTTATACACAAACAGTCAGTGCTGGGACACTCAGTCCTGTTATAAACACACAGTCAGTGCTGGGACACTCAGTCCTGTTATAAACACACAGTCAGTGCTGCGACAGTCAGTCCTGTTATAAACACACAGATTCAGTGCTGGGACACTCAGTCCTGTTACACACACACATTCAGTGCTGGGACACTCAGTCCTGTTATAAACAGATTCAGTGCTGGGACACTCAGTCCTGTTATAAACACACAGATTCAGTTCTGGGACACTCAGTCCTGTTACACACAGATTCAGGCCTGGGACACTCAGTCCTGTTATACACACATTCAGGCCTGGGACACTCAGTCCTGTTATAAACACACATTCAGTGCTGGGACACTCAGTCATGTTACACACACATTCAGTGCTGGGACACTCAGTCCTGTTATAAACACACTGATTCAGTGCTGGGACACTCAGTCCTGTTATAAACACACAGTCAGTGCTGGGACACTCAGTCCTGTTATAAACACACATTCAGTGTTGGGACACTCAGTCCTGTGAGAAACAGATTCAGTGCTGGGACACTCAGTCCTGTTATAAACACACACATTCAGTGCTGGGACACTCAGGCCTGTTATAAACACACAGTTTCAGTGCTGGGACACTCAGTCCTGTTATACACACACAGTCAGTGCTGGGACACTCTGTCCTGTTATAAACACACAGATTCAGGGCTGGGACACTCAGTCCTGTTATAAACACACAGATTCAGTGCTGGGACACTCAGTCCTGTTATAAACACACAGAATCAGTGCTGGGACACACAGTCCTGTTATAAACACACACATTCAGTGCTGGGACACTCAGTCCTGTTACACACACACATTCAGTGCTGGGACACTCAGTCCTGTTATAAACAGATTCAGTGCTGGGACACTCAGTCCTGTTACACACACACATTCAGTGCTGGGACACTCAGTCCTGTTACACACACACATTCAGTGCTGGGACACTCAGTCCTGTTATATACACACACATTCAGTGCTGGGACACTCAGTCCTGTGATAAACACACAGATTCAGTGCTGGGACACTCAGTCCTGTTACACACACACATTCAGTGCTGGGACGCTCAGTCCTGTTATATACACAAACATTCAGTGCTGGGACACTCAGTCCTGTTATAAACACACAGAATCAGTGCTGGGACACTCTGTCCTGTTATAAACACACAGATTCAGGGCTGGGACACTCAGTCCTGTTATAAACACACAGATTCAGGGCTGGGACACTCAGTCCTGTTATAAACAGATTCAGTGCTGGGACACTCAGTCCTGTTACACACACACATTCAGTGCTGGGACACTCAGTCCTGTTACACACACACATTCAGTGCTGGGACACTCAGTCCTGTGATAAACACACAGATTCAGTGCTGGGACACTCAGTCCTGTTACACACACACATTCAGTGCTGGGACACTCAGTCCTGTTATAAACACACAGATTCAGTGCTGGGACACTCAGTCCTGTTATACACACACAGTCAGTGCTGGGACACTCAGTCCTGTTATAAACACACAGATTCAGTGCTGGGACACTCAGTCCTGTTATACACACACAGTCAGTGCTGGGACACTCAGTCCTGTTATACACAGATTCAGTGCTGGGACACTCAGTCCTGTTAAACACAGATTCAGTGCTGGGACACTTAGTCCTGTTATAAACACACACATTCAGTGCTGGGACACTCAGTCCTGTTATAAACACACACATTCAGTGCTGGGACACTCAGTCCTGTTACACACACAGATTCAGTGCTGGGACACTCAGTCCTGTTATAAACACACAGTCAGTGCTGGGACACTCTGTCCTGTTATAAACACACAGATTCAGTGCTGGGACACTCAGTCCTGTTATACACAAACAGTCAGTGCTGGGACACTCAGTCCTGTTATAAACACACAGTCAGTGCTGGGACACTCAGTCCTGTTATAAACACACAGTCAGTGCTGCGACAGTCAGTCCTGTTATAAACACACAGATTCAGTGCTGGGACACTCAGTCCTGTTACACACACACATTCAGTGCTGGGACACTCAGTCCTGTTATAAACAGATTCAGTGCTGGGACACTCAGTCCTGTTATAAACACACACATTCAGTTCTGGGACACTCAGTCCTGTTACACACAGATTCAGGCCTGGGACACTCAGTCCTGTTATACACACATTCAGGCCTGGGACACTCAGTCCTGTTAGAAACACACATTCAGTGCTGGGACACTCAGTCATGTTACACACACATTCAGTGCTGGGACACTCAGTCCTGTTATAAACACACTGATTCAGTGCTGGGACACTCAGTCCTGTTATAAACACACAGTCAGTGCTGGGACACTCAGTCCTGTTACACACACATTCAGTGTTGGGACACTCAGTCCTGTGAGAAACAGATTCAGTGCTGGGACACTCAGTCCTGTTATAAACACACACATTCAGTGCTGGGACACTCAGTCCTGTTATACACACACAGTCAGTGCTGGGACACTCTGTCCTGTTATAAACACACAGATTCAGGGCTGGGACACTCAGTCCTGTTATAAACACACAGATTCAGGGCTGGGACACTCAGTCCTGTTATAAACACACAGATTCAGGGCTGGGACACTCAGTCCTGTTATAAACACACAGAATCAGTGCTGGGACACACAGTCCTGTTATAAACACACACATTCAGTGCTGGGACACTCAGTCCTGTTACACACACACATTCAGTCCTGGGACACTCAGTCCTGTTATAAACACACACAGTCAGGGCTGGGACACTCAGTAGTGTTACACACACATTCAGTGCTGGGACACTCAGTCCTGTTATCAACACACAGATTCAGTGCTGGGACACTCAGTCCTGTTATACACACATAGTCAGTGCTGGGACACTCAGTCCTGTTATAAACACACAGATTCAGTGCTGGGACACTCAGTCCTGTTATACACACATAGTCAGTGCTGGGACACTCTGTCCTGTTATAAACACACAGATTCAGTGCTGGGACACTCAGTCCTGTTACACACACACATTCAGTCCTGTTACACACACACATTCAGTCCTGGGACACTCAGTCCTGTTATAAACACACACATTCAGTGCTGGGACACTCAGTCCTGTTATAAACACACAGATTCAGTGCTGGGACACTCAGTCCTGTTATACACACATAGTCAGTGCTGGGACACTCTGTCCTGTTATAAACACACAGATTCAGTGCTGGGACACTCAGTCCTGTTACACACACACATTCAGTCCTGGGACACTCAGTCCTGTTATAAACACACACAGTCAGGGCTGGGACACTCAGTAGTGTTACACACACATTCAGTGCTGGGACACTCAGTCCTGTTATCAACACACAGATTCAGTGCTGGGACACTCAGTCCTGCTATAAACACACAGTCAGTGCTGGGACACTCAGTCCTGTTATAAACACACAGATTCAGTGCTGGGACACTCAGTCCTGTTATACACACATAGTCAGTGCTGGGACACTCAGTCCTGTTATACACACATAGTCAGTGCTGGGACACTCTGTCCTGTTATAAACACACAGATTCAGTGCTGGGACACTCAGTCCTGTTATAAACACACAGAATCAGTGCTGGGACACTCAGTCCTGTTGTGAACAGATTCAGTGCTGGGACATTCAGTCCTGTTCCACACACACATTCAGTGCTGGGACACTCAGTCCTGTTATAAACACAGTCAGTGCTGGGACACTCTGTCCTGTTATAAACACACAGATTCAGTGCTGGGACACTCAGTCCTGTTATACACAAACAGTCAGTGCTGGGACACTCAGTCCTGTTATAAACACACAGTCAGTGCTGGGACACTCAGTCCTGTTATAAACACACAGTCAGTGCTGCGACAGTCAGTCCTGTTATAAACACACAGATTCAGTGCTGGGACACTCAGTCCTGTTACACACACACATTCAGTGCTGGGACACTCAGTCCTGTTATAAACAGATTCAGTGCTGGGACACTCAGTCCTGTTATAAACACACAGATTCAGTTCTGGGACACTCAGTCCTGTTACACACAGATTCAGGCCTGGGACACTCAGTCCTGTTATACACACATTCAGGCCTGGGACACTCAGTCCTGTTATAAACACACATTCAGTGCTGGGACACTCAGTCATGTTACACACACATTCAGTGCTGGGACACTCAGTCCTGTTATAAACACACTGATTCAGTGCTGGGACACTCAGTCCTGTTATAAACACACAGTCAGTGCTGGGACACTCAGTCCTGTTATAAACACACATTCAGTGTTGGGACACTCAGTCCTGTGAGAAACAGATTCAGTGCTGGGACACTCAGTCCTGTTATAAACACACACATTCAGTGCTGGGACACTCAGGCCTGTTATAAACACACAGTTTCAGTGCTGGGACACTCAGTCCTGTTATACACACACAGTCAGTGCTGGGACACTCTGTCCTGTTATAAACACACAGATTCAGGGCTGGGACACTCAGTCCTGTTATAAACACACAGATTCAGTGCTGGGACACTCAGTCCTGTTATAAACACACAGAATCAGTGCTGGGACACACAGTCCTGTTATAAACACACACATTCAGTGCTGGGACACTCAGTCCTGTTACACACACACATTCAGTGCTGGGACACTCAGTCCTGTTATAAACAGATTCAGTGCTGGGACACTCAGTCCTGTTACACACACACATTCAGTGCTGGGACACTCAGTCCTGTTACACACACACATTCAGTGCTGGGACACTCAGTCCTGTTATATACACACACATTCAGTGCTGGGACACTCAGTCCTGTGATAAACACACAGATTCAGTGCTGGGACACTCAGTCCTGTTACACACACACATTCAGTGCTGGGACGCTCAGTCCTGTTATATACACAAACATTCAGTGCTGGGACACTCAGTCCTGTTATAAACACACAGAATCAGTGCTGGGACACTCTGTCCTGTTATAAACACACAGATTCAGGGCTGGGACACTCAGTCCTGTTATAAACACACAGATTCAGGGCTGGGACACTCAGTCCTGTTATAAACAGATTCAGTGCTGGGACACTCAGTCCTGTTACACACACACATTCAGTGCTGGGACACTCAGTCCTGTTACACACACACATTCAGTGCTGGGACACTCAGTCCTGTGATAAACACACAGATTCAGTGCTGGGACACTCAGTCCTGTTACACACACACATTCAGTGCTGGGACACTCAGTCCTGTTATAAACACACAGATTCAGTGCTGGGACACTCAGTCCTGTTATACACACACAGTCAGTGCTGGGACACTCAGTCCTGTTATAAACACACAGATTCAGTGCTGGGACACTCAGTCCTGTTATACACACACAGTCAGTGCTGGGACACTCAGTCCTGTTATACACAGATTCAGTGCTGGGACACTCAGTCCTGTTAAACACAGATTCAGTGCTGGGACACTTAGTCCTGTTATAAACACACACATTCAGTGCTGGGACACTCAGTCCTGTTATAAACACACACATTCAGTGCTGGGACACTCAGTCCTGTTACACACACAGATTCAGTGCTGGGACACTCAGTCCTGTTATAAACACACAGTCAGTGCTGGGACACTCTGTCCTGTTATAAACACACAGATTCAGTGCTGGGACACTCAGTCCTGTTATACACAAACAGTCAGTGCTGGGACACTCAGTCCTGTTATAAACACACAGTCAGTGCTGGGACACTCAGTCCTGTTATAAACACACAGTCAGTGCTGCGACAGTCAGTCCTGTTATAAACACACAGATTCAGTGCTGGGACACTCAGTCCTGTTACACACACACATTCAGTGCTGGGACACTCAGTCCTGTTATAAACAGATTCAGTGCTGGGACACTCAGTCCTGTTATAAACACACACATTCAGTTCTGGGACACTCAGTCCTGTTACACACAGATTCAGGCCTGGGACACTCAGTCCTGTTATACACACATTCAGGCCTGGGACACTCAGTCCTGTTAGAAACACACATTCAGTGCTGGGACACTCAGTCATGTTACACACACATTCAGTGCTGGGACACTCAGTCCTGTTATAAACACACTGATTCAGTGCTGGGACACTCAGTCCTGTTATAAACACACAGTCAGTGCTGGGACACTCAGTCCTGTTAC
Organism: Heterodontus francisci; assembly: GCF_036365525.1. Lineage (NCBI taxonomy): Eukaryota > Metazoa > Chordata > Chondrichthyes > Heterodontiformes > Heterodontidae > Heterodontus > Heterodontus francisci. Next base: position 3,693,968 of record NC_090402.1, on the reverse strand, counting down.
ACACACATTCAGTGTTGGGACACTCAGTCCTGTGAGAAACAGATTCAGTGCTGGGACACTCAGTCCTGTTATAAACACACACATTCAGTGCTGGGACACTCAGTCCTGTTATACACACACAGTCAGTGCTGGGACACTCTGTCCTGTTATAAACACACAGATTCAGGGCTGGGACACTCAGTCCTGTTATAAACACACAGATTCAGGGCTGGGACACTCAGTCCTGTTATAAACACACAGATTCAGGGCTGGGACACTCAGTCCTGTTATAAACACACAGAATCAGTGCTGGGACACACAGTCCTGTTATAAACACACACATTCAGTGCTGGGACACTCAGTCCTGTTACACACACACATTCAGTCCTGGGACACTCAGTCCTGTTATAAACACACACAGTCAGGGCTGGGACACTCAGTAGTGTTACACACACATTCAGTGCTGGGACACTCAGTCCTGTTATCAACACACAGATTCAGTGCTGGGACACTCAGTCCTGTTATACACACATAGTCAGTGCTGGGACACTCAGTCCTGTTATAAACACACAGATTCAGTGCTGGGACACTCAGTCCTGTTATACACACATAGTCAGTGCTGGGACACTCTGTCCTGTTATAAACACACAGATTCAGTGCTGGGACACTCAGTCCTGTTACACACACACATTCAGTCCTGTTACACACACACATTCAGTCCTGGGACACTCAGTCCTGTTATAAACACACACATTCAGTGCTGGGACACTCAGTCCTGTTATAAACACACAGATTCAGTGCTGGGACACTCAGTCCTGTTATACACACATAGTCAGTGCTGGGACACTCTGTCCTGTTATAAACACACAGATTCAGTGCTGGGACACTCAGTCCTGTTACACACACACATTCAGTCCTGGGACACTCAGTCCTGTTATAAACACACACAGTCAGGGCTGGGACACTCAGTAGTGTTACACACACATTCAGTGCTGGGACACTCAGTCCTGTTATCAACACACAGATTCAGTGCTGGGACACTCAGTCCTGCTATAAACACACAGTCAGTGCTGGGACACTCAGTCCTGTTATAAACACACAGATTCAGTGCTGGGACACTCAGTCCTGTTATACACACATAGTCAGTGCTGGGACACTCAGTCCTGTTATACACACATAGTCAGTGCTGGGACACTCTGTCCTGTTATAAACACACAGATTCAGTGCTGGGACACTCAGTCCTGTTATAAACACACAGAATCAGTGCTGGGACACTCAGTCCTGTTGTGAACAGATTCAGTGCTGGGACATTCAGTCCTGTTCCACACACACATTCAGTGCTGGGACACTCAGTCCTGTTATAAACACAGTCAGTGCTGGGACACTCAGTCCTGTTATGAACACACAGATTCAGTGCTGGGACATTCAGTCCTGTTCCACACACACATTCAGTGCTGGGACACTCAGTCCTGTTATAAACACAGTCAGTGCTGGGACACTCAGTCCTGTTATGAACACACAGATTCAGTGCTGGGTCACTCAGTCCTGTTATAAACACAGTCAGTGCTGCGACACTCAGTCCTGTTATGAACACACAGATTCAGTGCTGGGACACTCAGTCCTGTTATAAAGAGATTCAGTGCTGGGACACTCAGTCCTGTTATAAACACAGTCAGTGCTGCGACACTCAGTCCTATTATGAACACATAGATTCAGTGCTGGGACACTCAGTCCTGTTATACACACACAGTCAATGCTGTTTCACTCAGTCCTGTGACACACAGATTCAGGCCTGGGACACTCAGTACTGTTATACACACACACATTCAGTGCTGGGACACTCAGTCCTGTGACACACACACATTCAGGCATGGGACACTCAGTCCTGTTATAAACACACATTCAGGCCTGGGACACTCAGTCCTGTTATACACACACATTCAGGCCTGGGACACTCAGTCCTGTTATAAACACACAGTCAGTGCTGGGACACTCAGTCCTGTTATACACACACAGTCAGTGCTGGGACACTCAGTCCTGTTATAAACACACAGTCAGTGCTGGGAGACTCAGTCCTGTTATAAACACACAGATTCAGGGCTGGGACACTCAGTCCTGTTACACACACATTCAGGCCTGGGACACCCAGTCCTGTTATACACACACACATTCAGTGCTGGGACACTCAGTCCTGTTAAACACACACATTCAGTGCTGGGACACCCAGTCCTGTTATACACACACACATTCAGTGCTGGGACACTCAGTCCTGTTAAACACACACATTCAGTGCTGGGACACTCAGTCCTGTTATAAACACACATTCAGGCCTGGGACACTCAGTCCTGCTATACACACACATTCAGTGCTGGGACACTCAGTCCTGTTACACACACACATTTAGTGCTGGGACACTCAGTCCTGTTATAAACAGATTCAGTGCTGGGACACTCAGTCCTGTTATAAACACAGTCAGTGCTGGGACACTCAGTCCTGTTATAAACAGATTCAGTGCTGGGACACTCATTCCTGTTATAAACACACACATTCAGTGCTGGGACACTCAGTCCTGTTATCAACAGGTTCAGTGCTGGGACACTCAGTCCTGTTTTAAACACAGTCAGTGCTGGGACACTCAGTCCTGTTATACACACACAGATTCAGTGCTGAGACACTCAGTCCTGTTATACACACACAGTCAATGTTGTTTCACTCAGTCCTGTAACACACTGATTCAGGCCTGGGACACTCAGTACTGTTATACACACACACATTCAGTGCTGGGACACTCAGTCATGGTACACACACATTCAGGCCTGGGACACTCAGTCCTGTTATAAACACACATTCAGGCCTGGGACACTCAGTCCTGTTATACACACACGTTCAGGCCTGGGACACTCAGTCCTGTTATAAACACACAGTCAGTGCTGGGACACTCAGTCCTGTTATACACACACAGTCAGTGCTGGGACACTCAGTCCTGTTATACACACACAGTCAGTGCTGGGACACTCAGTCCTGTTATAAACACACAGATTCAGGGCTGGGACACTCAGTCCTGTTACACACACATTCAGGCCTGGGACACCCAGTCCTGTTATACACACACACATTCAGTGCTGGGACACTCAGTCCTGTTATACACACACATTCAGTGCTGGGACACTCAGTCCTGTTACACACACACATTCAGTGCTGGGACACTCAGTCCTGTTATCAACACACATTCAGGCCTGGGACACTCAGTCCTGTTATACACACACATTCAGTGCTGGGACACTCAGTCCTGTTACACACACGCATTTAGTGCTGGGACACTCAGTCCTGTTATACACACACACATTCAGTGCTGGGACACTCAGTCCTGTTATACACACACAGATTCAGTGCTGGGACACTCAGTCCTGTTACACACACATTCAGGCCTGGGACACCCAGTCCTGTTACACACACATTCAGGCCTGGGACACTCAGTCCTGTTATACACACACATTCAGTGCTGGGACACTCAGTCCTCTTATACACACACATTCAGTGCTGGGACACTCAGTCCTGTTACACACACACATTCAGTGCTGGGACACTCAGTCCTGTTATACACACACACATTCAGTGCTGGGACACTCAGTCCTGTTATACACACACACATTCAGTCCTGGGACACTCAGTCCTGTTATAAACACACACATTCAGTGCTGGGACACTCAGTCCTGTTATACACAGATTCAGTGCTGGGACTCTCAGTCCTGTTATACACACACAGTCAGGGCTGGGACACTCAGTAGTGTTCCACAAACATTCAGTGCTGGGACACACAGTCCTGTTATAAACAGACAGATTCAGTGCTGGGACACTCAGTCCTGTTATAAACACACAGTCAGTGCTGGGACACTCAGTCCTGTTATACACACACAGTCAGTGCTGGGACACTCAGTCCTGTTATACACACACAGTCAGTGCTGGGACACTCAGTCCTGTTATACACACACAGTCAGTGCTGGGACACTCAGTCCTGTTATAAACAGATTCAGTGCTGGGACACCCAGTCCTGTTATACACACACACATTCAGTGCTGGGACACTCAGTCCTGTTATACACACACATTCAGTGCTGGGACACTCAGTCCTGTTACACACACACATTCAGTGCTGGGACACTCAGTCCTGTTACACACACACATTCAGTGCTGGGACACTCAGTCCTGTTATACACACACATTCAGTGCTGGGACACTCAGTCCTGTTACACACACACATTTAGTGCTGGGACACTCAGTCCTGTTACACACACACATTCAGTGCTGGGACACTCAGTCCTGTTATACACACACATTCAGTGCTGGGACACTCAGTCCTGTTACACACACACATTCAGTGCTGGGACACTCAGTCCTGTTATACACACACATTCAGTGCTGGGACACTCAGTCCTGTTACACACACACATTTAGTGCTGGGACACTCAGTCCTGTTATACACACACACATTCAGTGCTGGGACACTCAGTCCTGTTACACACACACATTTAGTGCTGGGACACTCAGTCCTGTTATACACACACAGATTCAGTGCTGGGACACTCAGTCCTGTTACACACACATTCAGGCCTGGGACACCCAGTCCTGTTATACACACACACATTCAGTGCTGGGACACTCAGTCCTGTTAGACACAGATTCAGTGCTGGGACTCTCAGTCCTGTTATACACACACAGTCAGTGCTGGGACACTCAGTCCTGTTACACACACACATTTAGTGCTGGGACACTCAGTCCTGTTATAAACACACAGTCAGTGCTGGGACACTCAGTCCTGTTACACACACATTCAGGCCTGGGACACCCAGTCCTGTTATACACACACACATTCAGTGCTGGGACACTCAGTCCTGTTACACACACATTCAGGCCTGGGACACCCAGTCCTGTTATACACACACACATTCAGTGCTGGGACACTCAGTCCTCTTATACACACACATTCAGTGCTGGGACACTCAGTCCTGTTACACACACACATTCAGTGCTGGGACACTCAGTCCTGTTATACACACACAGATTCAGTGCTGGGACACTCAGTCCTGTTATACACACACAGTCAGTGCTGGGACACTCAGTCCTGTTATACACACACATTCACTCCTGGGACACTCAGTCCTGTTATAAACACACACATTCAGTGCTGGGACACTCAGTCCTGTTATACACACACAGTCAGTGCTGGGACACTCAGTCCTGTTATACACACACATTCACTCCTGGGACACTCAGTCCTGTTATAAACACACACATTCAGTGCTGGGACACTCAGTCCTGTTATACACACACATTCACTCCTGGGACACTCAGTCCTGTTATAAACACACACATTCAGTGCTGGGACACTCAGTCCTGTTAGACACAGATTCAGTGCTGGGACTCTCAGTCCTGTAATACACACACAGTCAGGGCTGGGACACTCAGTAGTGTTCCACAAACATTCAGGGCTGGGACACACAGTCCTGTTATAAACAGACAGATTCAGTGCTGGGACACTCAGTCCTGTTATAAACACACAGTCAGTGCTGGGACACTCAGTCCTGTTATCAACACACAGATTCAGTGCTGGGACACTCAGTCCTGTTATACACACACAGTCAGTGCTGGGACACTCAGTCCTGTTATACACACACAGTCAGTGCTGGGACACTCAGTCCTGTTATACACACACAGTCAGTGCTGGGACACTCAGTCCTGTTATAAACAGATTCAGTGCTGGGACACTCAGTCCTGTTATAAACACACAGATTCAGTGCTGGGACACTCAGTCCTGTTATAAACACACACAGTCAGTGCTGGGACACTCAGTCCTGTTACACACACACAGACAGTGCTGGGACACTCAGTCCTGTTATAAACACACATACAGGCCTGGGACACTGAGTCCTGTTACACACACACATTCAGGCTTGGGACACTCAGTCCTGTTTTACACACACACATTCACTGCTGGGACACTCAGTCCTGTTCTAAACACACAGTCAGTGCTGGAACACTCAGTCCTGTTATAAACACACAGTTAGTGCTGGGACACTCAGTCCTGTTACACACACACATTCAGTGCTGGGACACTCAGTCCTGTTATACACACACATTCAGTGCTGGGACACTCAGTCCTGTTACACACACACATTCAGTGCTGGGACACTCAGTCCTGTTATACACACACACATTCAGTGCTGGGACACTCAGTCCTGTTATAAACACACAGACAGTGCTGGGACACTCAGTCCTGTTATACACACACACATTCAGTGCTGGGACACTCAGTCCTGTTACACACACATTCAGGCCTGGGACACTCAGTCCTGTTATAAACACACATTCAGTGCTGGGACACTCAGTCCTGTTACACACACATTCAGGCCTGGGACACTCAGTCCTGTTACACACACACATTCAGTGCTGGGACACTCAGTCCTGTTACACACACATTCAGGCCTGGGACACTCAGTCCTGTTACACACACACATTCAGTGCTGGGACACTCAGTCCTGTTATAAACACACAGACAGTGCTGGGACACTCAGTCCTGTTATACACACACACATTCAGTCCTGGGACACTCAGTCCTGTTATAAACACACACATTCAGTGCTGGGACACTCAGTCCTGTTATACACAGATTCAGTGCTGGGACACTCAGTCCTGTTATACACACACAGTCAGGGCTGGGACACTCAGTCCTGTTATAAACACACAGATTCAGTGCTGGGACACTCAGTCCTGCTATAAACACACAGTCAGTGCTGGGACACTCAGTCCTGTTATAAACACACAGATTCAGTGCTGGGACACTCAGTCCTGTTATAAACACACATACAGGCCTGGGACACTCAGTCCTGTTACACACACACATTCACTGCTGGGACACTCAGTCCTGTTCTAAACACACAGTCAGTGCTGGAACACTCAGTCCTGTTATAAACACACAGTCAGTGCTGGGACACTCAGTCCTGTTACACACACACATTCAGTGCTGGGACACTCAGTCCTGTTATAAACACACATTCAGTGCTGGGACACTCAGTCCTGTTACACACACACATTCAGTGCTGGGACACTCAGTCCTGTTATACACACAAACATTCAGTGCTGGGACACTCAGTCCTGTTATAAACACACAGACAGTGCTGGGACACTCAGTCCTGTTATACACACACACATTCAGTGCTGGGACACTCAGTCCTGTTACACACACATTCAGGCCTGGGACACTCAGTCCTGTTATAAACACACATTCAGTGCTGGGACACTCAGTCCTGTCATACACACACACATTCAGTGCTGGGACACTCAGTCCTGTTATACACACACACATTCAGTGCTGGGACACTCAGTCCTGTTATAAACACACATAGAGGCCTGGGACACTCAGTCCTGTTACACACACAAATTCACGCTTGGGACACTCAGTCCTGTTATAAGCACACAGATTCAGGGCTGGGACACTCAGTCCTGTTACACACACATTCAGGCATGGGACACCCAGTCCTGTTATACACACACACATTCAGTGCTGGGACACTCAGTCCTGTTATACACACACATTCCGTGCTGGGACACTCAGTCCTGTTACACACACACATTCAGTGCTGGGACACTCAGTCCTGTTATCAACACACATTCAGGCCTGGGACACTCAGTCCTGTTATACACACACATTCAGTGCTGGGACACTCAGTCCTGTTATAAACACACATTCAGGCCTGGGACACTCAGTCCTGATATACACACACATTCAGTGCTGGGACACTCAGTCCTGTTATAAACACACATTCAGGCCTGGGACACTCAGTCCTGTTATACACACACATTCAGTGCTGGGACACTCAGTCCTGTTACACACACACATTTAGTGCTGGGACACTCAGTCCTGTTATACACACACACATTCAGTGCTGGGACACTCAGTCCTGTAAAACACACACAGATTCAGTGCTGGGACACTCAGTCCTGTTACACACACATTCAGGCCTGGGACACCCAGTCCTGTTATACACACACACATTCAGTGCTGGGGCACTCAGTCCTCTTATACACACACATTCAGTGCTGGGACACTCAGTCCTGTTACACACACACATTCAGTGCTGGGACACTCAGTCCTGTTACACACACATTCAGGCCTGGGACACCCAGTCCTGTTATACACACACACATTCAGTGCTGGGACACTCAGTCCTCTTATACACACACATTCAGTGCTGGGACACTCAGTCCTGTTACACACACACATTCAGTGCTGGGACACTCAGTCCTGTTATACACACACACATTCAGTGCTGGGACACTCAGTCCTGTTATACACACACACATTCACTCCTGGGACACTCAGTCCTGTTATAAACACACACATTCAGTGCTGGGACACTCAGTCCTGTTATACACAGATTCAGTGCTGGGACACTCAGTCCTGTTATACACACACACATTCACTGCTGGGACACTCAGTCCTGTTCTAAACACACAGTCAGTGCTGGAACACTCAGTCCTGTTATAAACACACAGTCAGTGCTGGGACACTCAGTCCTGTTACACACACACATTCAGTGCTGGGACACTCAGTCCTGTTATAAACACACATTCAGGCCTGGGACACTCAGTCCTGTTATACACACACATTCAGTGCTGGGACACTCAGTCCTGTTACACACACACATTCAGTGCTGGGACACTCAGTCCTGTTATACACACACACATTCAGTGCTGGCACACTCAGTCCTGTTATAAACACACAGACAGTGCTGGGACACTCAGTCCTGTTATACACACACACATTCAGTGCAGGGACTCTCAGTCCTGTTATACACAGATTCAGTGCTGGGACACTCAGTCCTGTTATACACAGATTCAGTGCTGGGACACTCAGTCCTGTTATAAACACACATTCAGGCCTGGGACACTCAGTCCTGTTATACACACACATTCAGTGCTGGGACACTCAGTCCTGTTACACACACACATTCAGTGCTGGGACACTCAGTCCTGTTATACACACACACATTCAGTGCTGGCACACTCAGTCCTGTTATAAACACACAGTCAGTGCTGGGACACTCAGTCCTGTTATAAACACACACATTCAGTGCAGGGACTCTCAGTCCTGTTATACACAGATTCAGTGCTGGGACACTCAGTCCTGTTATACACAGATTCAGTGCTGGGACACTCAGTCCTGTTATACACACACATTCAGGGCTGGGACACTCAGTCCTGTTACACACACATTCAGTGCGGGGACACTCAGTCCTGTTACACACACAGTCAGTGCTGGGACACTCAGTCCTGTTATACACACACACATTCAGTGCTGGGACACTGAGTCCTGTTAGACACACACACAATCAGTGCTGGGAAACTCAGTCCTGTTATACACACTCACATTCAGTGCTGGGACACTCAGTCCTGTTACAAACACACACATTCAGTGCTGGGACACTCAGTCATGTTCCACACACATTCAGGCCTGGGACACTCAGTCCTGTTATAAACACACATTCAGGCCTGGGACACTCAGTCCTGTTATACACACACATTCAAGCCTGGGACACTCAGTCCTGTTATGCACACACACATTCAGTGCTGGGACACTCAGTCCTGTTTTAAACACACAGTCAGTGCTGGGACAATCAGTCCTGTTATCCACAGACAGTCAGTGCTGAGACACTCAGTCCTGTTATACACACACAGTCAGTGCTGGGACACTCAGTCCTGTTATAAACACACAGATTCAGTGCTGGGACACTCAGTCCTGTTATAAACACACAGATTCAGTGCTGGGACACTCAGTCCTGTTATAAACACACAGATTCAGTGCTGGGACACTCAGTCCTGTTATAAACACACAGATTCAGTGCTAGGACACTCTGCCCTGTTATAAACACACAGACTCAGTGCTGGGACACTCAGTCCTGTGATAAACACACACATCCAGTGCTGCGACACTCAGTCCTGTTACACACACACATTCAGTGCTGGGACACTCAGTCCTGTTCTAAACAGATTCAGTGCTGGGACACTCAGTCCTGTTACACACACACATTCAGTGCTGGGACACTCAGTCCTGTTACACACACACATTCAATGCTGGGACACTCAGTCCTGTTATAAACAGATTCAGTGCTGGGACAGTCAGTCCTGTTATAAACACAGTCAGTGCTGGGACACTCAGTCCTGTTATAAACACACAGATTCAGTGCTGGGACACTCAGTCCTGTTACACACAGATTCAGTGCTGGGACACTCAGTCCTGTTATACACAGATTCAGTGCTGGGACACTCAGTCCTGTTATCAACACACAGATTCAGTGCTGGGACACTCAGTCCTGTTATAAACACACACATTCAGTGCTGGGACACTCAGTCCTGTTATCAACACACACATTCAGTGCTGGGACACTCAGTCCTGTTATAAACACACAGATTTAGTGCTGGGACACTCAGTCCTGTTATGCACACACAGTCTGTGCTGGGACACTCTGTCCTGTTATAAACACACAGATTCAGTGCTGGGACACTCAGTCCTGTTATAAACACACAGATTCAGTGCTGGGACACTCAGTCCTGTTATGCACACACAGTCAGTGCTGGGACACTCTGTCCTGTTATAAACACACACATTCAGTGCTGGGACACTCAGTCCTGTTATCAACACACACATTCAGTGCTGGGACACTCAGTCCTGTTATAAACACACAAATTTAGTGCTGGGACACTCAGTCCTGTTATGCACACACAGTCAGTGCTGGGACACTCTGTCCTGTTATAAACACACAGATTCAGTGCTGGGACACTCAGTCCTGTTATAAACACACAGATTCAGTGCTGGGACACTCAGTCCTGTTATAAACACACACATCCAGTGCTGGGACACTCAGTCCTGTTACACACACACATTCAGTGCTGGGACACTCAGTCCTGTTATAAACAGATTCAGTGCTGGGACACTCAGTCCTGTTATAAACAGATTCAGTGCTGGGACACTCAGTCCTGTTACACACACACATTCAGTGCTGGTACACTCAGTCCTGTTATAAACAGATTCAGTGCTGGGACACTCAGTCCTGTTACACACACACATTCAGTGCTGGGACACTCAGTCCTGTTACACACACACATTCAGTGCTGGGACACTCAGTCCTGTTACACACACACATTCAATGCTGGGACACTCAGTCCTGTTATAAACAGATTCAGTGCTGGGACAGTCAGTCCTGTTATAAACACAGTCAGTGCTGGGACACTCAGTCCTGTTATAAACACACAGATTCAGTGCTGGGACACTCAGTCCTGTTACACACAGATTCAGTGCTGGGACACTCAGTCCTGTTACACACAGATTCAGTGCTGGGACACTCAGTCCTGTTCTCAACACACAGATTCAGTGCTGGGACACTCAGTCCTGTTACACACACAGATTCAGTGCTGGGACACTCAGTCCTGTTATACACAGATTCAGTGCTGGGACACTCAGTCCTGTTATAAACACACAGTCAGTGCTGGGACACTCAGTCCTGTTATAAACACACAGATTCAGTGCTGGGACACTCAGTCCTGTTATAAACACACACATTCAGTGCTGGGACACTCAGTCCTGTTATCAACACACACATTCAGTGCTGGGACACTCAGTCCTGTTATAAACACACAGATTTAGTGCTGGGACACTCAGTCCTGTTATGCACACACAGTCAGTGCTGGGACACTCAGTCCTGTTATACACACACAGTCAATGCTGGGACACTCAGTCCTGTTACACACAGATTCAGTGCTGGGACACTTAGGCCTGTTACACACACACATTCAGTGCTGGGACACTCAGTCCTGTTATAAACAGATTCAGTGCTGGGACACTCAGTCCTGTTAAAAACACACAGTCAGTGCTGGGACACTCAGTCCTGTTATACACACACAGTCAGTGCTGGGACACTCAGTCCTGTTATACACACACAGTCAGTGCTGGGACACTCAGTCCTGTTATACACACACAGTCAGTGCTGGGACACTCAGTCCTGTTAAAAACACACAGTCAGTGCTGGGACACTCAGTCCTGTTATACACACACAGTCAGTGCTGGGACACTCAGTCCTGCTATAAATACACAGATTCAGTGCTGGGACACTCAGTCCTGTTATAAACACACAGATTCAGTGCTGGGACACTCAGTCCTGTTATCCACACACAGTCAATGCTGTTTCACTCAGTCCTGTTACACACACATTCAGGCCTGGGACACTCAGTCCTGTTATAAACACACATTCAGGCCTGGGACACTCTGTCCTGTTATACACACACATTCAGGCCTGGGACACTCAGTCCTGTTATAAACACACAGTCAGTGCTGGGACACTCAGTCCTGTTATAAACACACACAGTCAGTGCTGTAACACTCAGTCCTGTTATAAACACACACATTCAGTGCTGGGACACTCAGTCCTTTTATACACACACACATTCAGTGCTGGGACACTCAGTCCTGTTAGACACACACACATTCAGTGCTGGGAAACTCAGTCCTGTTATACACACTCACATTCAGTGCTGGGACACTCAGTCCTGTTATAAACACACACATTCAGTGCTGGGACACTCAGTCCTGTTGTACACACACATTCAAGCCTGGGACACTCAGTCCTGTTATGCACACACACATTCAGTGCTGGGACACTCAGTCCTGTTTTAAACACACAGTCAGTGCTGGGACACTCAATCCTGTTATAAACACACACATTCAGTGCAGGGACTCTCAGTCCTGTTATACACAGATTCAGTGCTGGGACACTCAGTCCTGTTATACACAGATTCAGTGCTGGGACACTCAGTCCTGTTATACACACACAGTCAGGGCTGGGACACTCAGTCCTGTTACACACACATTCAGTGCTGGGACACTCAGTCCTGTTATAAACACACAGATTCAGTGCTGGGACAGTCAGTCCTGTTATAAACACAGTCAGTGCTGGGACACTCAGTCCTGTTATAAACACACAGATTCAGTGCTGGGACACTCAGTCCTGTTACACACAGATTCAGTGCTGGGACACTCAGTCCTGTTACACACAGATTCAGTGCTGGGACACTCAGTCCTGTTATACACAGATTCAGTGCTGGGACACTCAGTCCTGTTATCAACACACAGATTCAGTGCTGGGACACTCAGTCCTGTTATAAACACACACATTAAGTGCTGGGACACTCAGTCCTGTTATCAACACACACATTCAGTGCTGGGACACTCAGTCCTGTTATAAACACACAGATTCAGTGCTGGGACACTCAGTCCTGTTATAAACACACACATTAAGTGCTGGGACACTCAGTCCTGTTATCAACACACACATTCAGTGCTGGGACACTCAGTCCTGTTACAAACACACAGATTCAGTGCTGGGACACTCAGTCCTGTTATACACAGATTCAGTGCTGGGACACTCAGTCCTGTTATCAACACACAGATTCAGTGCTGGGACACTCAGTCCTGTTATAAACACACACATTAAGTGCTGGGACACTCAGTCCTGTTATCAACACACACATTCAGTGCTGGGACACTCAGTCCTGTTATAAACACACAGATTTAGTGCTGGGACACTCAGTCCTGTTATGCACACACAGTCAGTGCTGGGACACTCTGTCCTGTTATAAACACACAGATTCAGTGCTGGGACACTCAGTCCTGTTATAAACACACAGATTCAGTGCTGGGACACTCAGTCCTGTTATAAACACACACATCCAGTGCTGGGACACTCAGTCCTGTTACACACACACATTCAGTGCTGGGACACTCAGTCCTGTTAGAAACAGATTCAGTGCTGGGACACTCAGTCCTGTTACACACACACATTCAGTGCTGGTACACTCAGTCCTGTTAAAAACAGATTCACTGCTGGGACACTCAGTCCTGTTACACACACACATTCAGTGCTGGGACACTCAGTCCTGTAACAGACACACATTCAATGCTGGGACACTCAGTCCTGTTATAAACAGATTCAGTGCTGGGACAGTCAGTCCTGTTATAAACACAGTCAGTGCTGGGACACTCAGTCCTGTTATAAACACACAGATTCAGTGCTGGGACACTCAGTCATGTTATACACAGATTCAGTGCTGGGACACTCAGTCCTGTTATCAACACACAGATTCAGTGCTGGGACACTCAGTCCTGTTACACACACAGATTCAGTGCTGGGACACTCAGTCCTGTTATAAACACACAGTCAGTGCTGGGACACTCAGTCCTGTTATAAACACACAGATTCAGTGCTGGGACACTCAGTCCTGTTATAAACACACACATTCAGTGCTGGGACACTCAGTCCTGTTATCAACACACACATTCAGTGCTAGGACACTCAGTCCTGTTATAAACACACAGATTTAGTGCTGGGACACTCAGTCCTGTTATGCACACACAGTCAGTGCTGGGACACTCAGTCCTGTTATACACACACAGTCAATGCTGGGACACTCAGTCCTGTGACACACAGATTCAGTGCTGGGACACTTCGGCCTGTTACACACACACATTCAGTGCTGGGACACTCAGTCCTGTTATAAACAGATTCAGTGCTGGGACACTCAGTCCTGTTATACACACACAGTCAGTGCTGGGACACTCAGTCCTGTTATACACACACAGTCAGTGCTGGGACACTCAGTCCTGTTAAAAACACACAGTCAGTGCTGGGACACTCAGTCCTGTTATACACACACAGTCAGGGCTGGGACACTCAGTCCTGTTACACACACATTCAGTGCTGGGACACTCAGTCCTGTTATAAACACACAGATTCAGTGCTGGGACAGTCAGTCCTGTTATAAACACAGTCAGTGCTGGGACACTCAGTCCTGTTATAAACACACAGATTCAGTGCTGGGACACTCAGTCCTGTTACACACAGATTCAGTGCTGGGACACTCAGTCCTGTTATGCACACACAGTCAGTGCTGGGACACTCTGTCCTGTTATAAACACACAGATTCAGTGCTGGGACACTCAGTCCTGTTATAAACACACAGATTCAGTGCTGGGACACTCAGTCCTGTTATAAACACACACATCCAGTGCTGGGACACTCAGTCCTGTTACACACACACATTCAGTGCGGGGACACTCAGTCCTGTTATAAACAGATTCAGTGCTGGGACACTCAGTCCTGTTACACACACACATTCAGTGCTGGTACACTCAGTCCTGTTATAAACAGATTCAGTGCTGGGACACTCAGTCCTGTTATAAACACACATTCAATGTTGGGACACTCAGTCCTGTTATAAACAGATTCAGTGCTGGGACAGTCAGTCCTGTTATAAACACAGTCAGTGCTGGGACACTCAGTCCTGTTATAAACACACAGATTCAGTGCTGGGACACTCAGTCATGTTATACACAGATTCAGTGCTGGGACACTCAGTCCTGTTATCAACACACAGATTCAGTGCTGGGACACTCAGTCCTGTTATAAACACACACATTCAGTGCTGGGACACTCAGTCCTGTTATCAACACACACATTCAGTGCTGGGACACTCAGTCCTGTTATAAACACACAGATTTAGTGCTGGGACACTCAGTCCTGTTATGCACACACAGTCAGTGCTGGGACACTCAGTCCTGTTATACACACACAGTCAATGCTGGGACACTCAGTCCTGTTACACACAGATTCAGTGCTGGGACACTTAGGCCTGTTACACACACACATTCAGTGCTGGGACACTCAGTCCTGTTATAAACAGATTCAGTGCTGGGACACTCAGTCCTGTTAAAAACACACAGTCAGTGCTGGGACACTCAGTCCTGTTATACACACACAGTCAGTGCTGGGACACTCAGTCCTGTTATACACACACAGTCAGTGCTGGGACACTCAGTCCTGTTATACACACACAGTCAGTGCTGGGACACTCAGTCCTGTTAAAAACACACAGTCAGTGCTGGGACACTCAGTCCTGTTATACACACACAGTCAGTGCTGGGACACTCAGTCCTGCTATAAATACACAGATTCAGTGCTGGGACACTCAGTCCTGTTATAAACACACAGATTCAGTGCTGGGACACTCAGTCCTGTTATCCACACACAGTCAATGCTGTTTCACTCAGTCCTGTTACACACACATTCAGGCCTGGGACACTCAGTCCTGTTATAAACACACATTCAGGCCTGGGACACTCTGTCCTGTTATACACACACATTCAGGCCTGGGACACTCAGTCCTGTTATAAACACACAGTCAGTGCTGGGACACTCAGTCCTGTTATAAACACACACAGTCAGTGCTGTAACACTCAGTCCTGTTATAAACACACACATTCAGTGCTGGGACACTCAGTCCTTTTATACACACACACATTCAGTGCTGGGACACTCAGTCCTGTTAGACACACACACATTCAGTGCTGGGAAACTCAGTCCTGTTATACACACTCACATTCAGTGCTGGGACACTCAGTCCTGTTATAAACACACACATTCAGTGCTGGGACACTCAGTCCTGTTGTACACACACATTCAAGCCTGGGACACTCAGTCCTGTTATGCACACACACATTCAGTGCTGGGACACTCAGTCCTGTTTTAAACACACAGTCAGTGCTGGGACACTCAATCCTGTTATAAACACACACATTCAGTGCAGGGACTCTCAGTCCTGTTATACACAGATTCAGTGCTGGGACACTCAGTCCTGTTATACACAGATTCAGTGCTGGGACACTCAGTCCTGTTATACACACACAGTCAGGGCTGGGACACTCAGTCCTGTTACACACACATTCAGTGCTGGGACACTCAGTCCTGTTATAAACACACAGATTCAGTGCTGGGACAGTCAGTCCTGTTATAAACACAGTCAGTGCTGGGACACTCAGTCCTGTTATAAACACACAGATTCAGTGCTGGGACAGTCAGTCCTGTTATAAACACAGTCAGTGCTGGGACACTCAGTCCTGTTACACACAGATTCAGTGCTGGGACACTCAGTCCTGTTATACACAGATTCAGTGCTGGGACACAGAGTCCTGTTACACACAGATTCAGTGCTGGGACACTCAGTCCTGTTATCAACACACACATTCAGTGCTGGGACACTCAGTCCTGTTACAAACACACAGATTCAGTGCTGGGACACTCAGTCCTGTTATACACAGATTCAGTGCTGGGACACTCAGTCCTGTTATCAACACACAGATTCAGTGCTGGGACACTCAGTCCTGTTATAAACACACACATTAAGTGCTGGGACACTCAGTCCTGTTATCAACACACACATTCAGTGCTGGGACACTCAGTCCTGTTATAAACACACAGATTCAGTGCTGGGACACTCAGTCCTGTTATAAACACACAGATTCAGTGCTGGGACACTCAGTCCTGTTATAAACACACACATCCAGTGCTGGGACACTCAGTCCTGTTACACACACACATTCAGTGCTGGGACACTCAGTCCTGTTAGAAACAGATTCAGTGCTGGGACACTCAGTCCTGTTACACACACACATTCAGTGCTGGTACACTCAGTCCTGTTAAAAACAGATTCACTGCTGGGACACTCAGTCCTGTTACACACACACATTCAGTGCTGGGACACTCAGTCCTGTAACAGACACACATTCAATGCTGGGACACTCAGTCCTGTTATAAACAGATTCAGTGCTGGGACAGTCAGTCCTGTTATAAACACAGTCAGTGCTGGGACACTCAGTCCTGTTATAAACACACAGATTCAGTGCTGGGACACTCAGTCATGTTATACACAGATTCAGTGCTGGGACACTCAGTCCTGTTATCAACACACAGATTCAGTGCTGGGACACTCAGTCCTGTTACACACACAGATTCAGTGCTGGGACACTCAGTCCTGTTATAAACACACAGTCAGTGCTGGGACACTCAGTCCTGTTATAAACACACAGATTCAGTGCTGGGACACTCAGTCCTGTTATAAACACACACATTCAGTGCTGGGACACTCAGTCCTGTTATCAACACACACATTCAGTGCTAGGACACTCAGTCCTGTTATAAACACACAGATTTAGTGCTGGGACACTCAGTCCTGTTATGCACACACAGTCAGTGCTGGGACACTCAGTCCTGTTATACACACACAGTCAATGCTGGGACACTCAGTCCTGTGACACACAGATTCAGTGCTGGGACACTTCGGCCTGTTACACACACACATTCAGTGCTGGGACACTCAGTCCTGTTATAAACAGATTCAGTGCTGGGACACTCAGTCCTGTTATACACACACAGTCAGTGCTGGGACACTCAGTCCTGTTATACACACACAGTCAGTGCTGGGACACTCAGTCCTGTTAAAAACACACAGTCAGTGCTGGGACACTCAGTCCTGTTATACACACACAGTCAGGGCTGGGACACTCAGTCCTGTTACACACACATTCAGTGCTGGGACACTCAGTCCTGTTATAAACACACAGATTCAGTGCTGGGACAGTCAGTCCTGTTATAAACACAGTCAGTGCTGGGACACTCAGTCCTGTTATAAACACACAGATTCAGTGCTGGGACACTCAGTCCTGTTACACACAGATTCAGTGCTGGGACACTCAGTCCTGTTATGCACACACAGTCAGTGCTGGGACACTCTGTCCTGTTATAAACACACAGATTCAGTGCTGGGACACTCAGTCCTGTTATAAACACACAGATTCAGTGCTGGGACACTCAGTCCTGTTATAAACACACACATCCAGTGCTGGGACACTCAGTCCTGTTACACACACACATTCAGTGCTGGTACACTCAGTCCTGTTATAAACACACATTCAATGTTGGGACACTCAGTCCTGTTATAAACAGATTCAGTGCTGGGACAGTCAGTCCTGTTATAAACACAGTCAGTGCTGGGACACTCAGTCCTGTTATAAACACACAGATTCAGTGCTGGGACACTCAGTCATGTTATACACAGATTCAGTGCTGGGACACTCAGTCCTGTTATCAACACACAGATTCAGTGCTGGGACACTCAGTCCTGTTACACACACAGATTCAGTGCTGGGACACTCAGTCCTGTTATACACAGATTCAGTGCTGGGACACTCAGTCCTGTTATAAACACACAGTCAGTGCTGGGACACTCAGTCCTGTTATAAACACACAGATTCAGTGCTGGGACACTCAGTCCTGTTATAAACACACACATTCAGTGCTGGGACACTCAGTCCTGTTATCAACACACACATTCAGTGCTGGGACACTCAGTCCTGTTATAAACACACAGATTTAGTGCTGGGACACTCAGTCCTGTTATGCACACACAGTCAGTGCTGGGACACTCAGTCCTGTTATACACACACAGTCAATGCTGGGACACTCAGTCCTGTTACACACAGATTCAGTGCTGGGACACTTAGGCCTGTTACACACACACATTCAGTGCTGGGACACTCAGTCCTGTTATAAACAGATTCAGTGCTGGGACACTCAGTCCTGTTAAAAACACACAGTCAGTGCTGGGACACTCAGTCCTGTTATACACACACAGTCAGTGCTGGGACACTCAGTCCTGTTAAAAACACACAGTCAGTGCTGGGACACTCAGTCCTGTTATACACACACAGTCAGTGCTGGGACACTCAGTCCTGTTATAAATACACAGATTCAGTGCTGGGACACTCAGTCCTGTTCTCAACACACAGTCAATGCTGTTTCACTCAGTCCTGTTACACACACATTCAGGCCTGGGACACTCAGTCCTGTTAAAAACACACAGTCAGTGCTGGGACACTCAGTCCTGTTCTACACACACAGTCAGTGCTGGGACACTCAGTCCTGTTATAAATACACAGATTCAGTGCTGGGACACTCAGTCCTGTTATAAACACACAGTCAATGCTGTTTCACTCAGTCCTGTTACACACACATTCAGGCCTGGGACACTCAGTCCTGTTATAAACACACATTCAGGCCTGGGACACTCTGTCCTGTTATACACACACACATTCAGTGCTGGGACACTCAGTCCTGTTAGACACACACACATTCAGTGCTGGGAAACTCAGTCCTGTTATACACACTCACATTCAGTGCTGGGACACTCAGTCCTGTTATAAACACACACATTCAGTGCTGGGACACTCAGTCCTGTTATACACACACATTCAAGCCTGGGACACTCAGTCCTGTTATGCACACACACATTCAGTGCTGGGACACTCAGTCCTGTTTTAAACACACAGTCAGTGCTGGGACACTCAGTCCTGTTATACACAGATTCAGTGCTGGGACACTCAGTCCTGTTATGCACACACAGTCAGGGCTGGGACACTCAGTCCTGTTACACACACATTCAGTGCTGGGACACTCAGTCCTGTTATCAACACACAGATTCAGTGCTGGGACACTCAGTCCTGTTAAAAACACACAGTCAGTGCTGGGACACTCAGTCCTGTTATACACACACAGTCAGTGCTGGGACACTCAGTCCTGTTATACACACACAGTCAGTGCTGGGACACTCAGTCCTGTTGTACACACACAGTCAGTGCTGGGACACCCAGTCCTGTTATACACAGATTCAGTGCTGGGACACTTAGGCCTGTTACACACACACATTCAGTGCTGGGACACTCAGTCCTGTTATAAACAGATTCAGTGCTGGGACACTCAGTCCTGTTAAAAACACACAGTCAGTGCTGAGACACTCAGTCCTGTTATACACACACAGTCAGTGCTGGGACACTCAGTCCTGTTATACACACACAGTCAGTGCTGGGACACTCAGTCCTGTTATACACACACAGTCAGTGCTGGGACACTCAGTCCTGTTATAAATACACAGATTCAGTGCTGGGACACTCAGTCCTGTTATCCACACACAGTCAATGCTGTTTCACTCAGTCCTGTTACACACACATTCAGGCCTGGGACACTCAGTCCTGTTATAAACACACATTCAGGCCTGGGACACTCTGTCCTGTTATACACACACATTCAGGCCTGGGACACTCAGTCCTGTTATAAACACACAGTCAGTGCTGGGACATTCAGTCCTGTTATAAACACACACAGTCAGTGCTGGGACACTCAGTCCTGTTATAAACACACACATTCAGTGCTGGGACACTCAGTCCTTTTATACACACACACATTCAGTGCTGGGACACTCAGTCCTGTTAGACACACACACATTCAGTGCTGGGAAACTCAGTCCTGTTATACACACTCACATTCAGTGCTGGGACACTCAGTCCTGTTATAAACACACACATTCAGTGCTGGGACACTCAGTCCTGTTGTACACACACATTCAAGCCTGGGACACTCAGTCCTGTTATGCACACACACATTCAGTGCTGGGACACTCAGTCCTGTTTTAAACACACAGTCAGTGCTGGGACACTCAGTCCTGTTATAAACACACACATTCAGTGCAGGGACTCTCAGTCCTGTTATACACAGATTCAGTGCTGGGACACTCAGTCCTGTTATACACAGATTCAGTGCTGGGACACTCAGTCCTGTTATACACACACAGTCAGGGCTGGGACACTCAGTCCTGTTACACACACATTCAGTGCTGGGACACTCAGTCCTGTTATAAACACACAGATTCAGTGCTGGGACAGTCAGTCCTGTTATAAACACAGTCAGTGCTGGGACACTCAGTCCTGTTATAAACACACAGATTCAGTGCTGGGACACTCAGTCCTGTTACACACAGATTCAGTGCTGGGACACTCAGTCCTGTTATACACAGATTCAGTGCTGGGACACTCAGTCCTGTTATCAACACACAGATTCAGTGCTGGGACACTCAGTCCTGTTATAAACACACACATTAAGTGCTGGGACACTCAGTCCTGTTATCAACACACACATTCAGTGCTGGGACACTCAGTCCTGTTATAAACACACAGATTTAGTGCTGGGACACTCAGTCCTGTTATGCACACACAGTCAGTGCTGGGACACTCTGTCCTGTTATAAACACACAGATTCAGTGCTGGGACACTCAGTCCTGTTATAAACACACAGATTCAGTGCTGGGACACTCAGTCCTGTTATAAACACACACATCCAGTGCTGGGACACTCAGTCCTGTTACACACACACATTCAGTGCTGGGACACTCAGTCCGGTTAGAAACAGATTCAGTGCTGGGACACTCAGTCCTGTTATACACACACAGTCAGTGCTGGGACACTCAGTCCTGTTATAAACAGATTCAGTGCAGGGACACTCAGTCCTGTTACACACACACATTCAGTGCTGGGACACTCAGTCCTGTTACAGACACACATTCAATGCTGGGACACTCAGTCCTGTTATAAACAGATTCAGTGCAGGGACACTCAGTCCTGTTACACACACACATCCAGTGCTGGGACACTCAGTCCTGTTACACACACACATTCAGTGCTGGGACACTCAGTCCTGTTAGAAACAGATTCAGTGCTGGGACACTCAGTCCTGTTATACACACACAGTCAGTGCTGGGACACTCAGTCCTGTTATAAACAGATTCAGTGCAGGGACACTCAGTCCTGTTACACACACACATTCAGTGCTGGGACACTCAGTCCTGTTATCAACACACAGTCAGTGCTGGGACACTCAGTCCTGTTATAAACACACAGTCAGTGCTGGGACACTCAGTCCTGTTATAAACACACACAGTCAGTGCTGGGACACTCAGTCCTGTTATAAACACACACATTCAGTGCTGGGACACTCAGTCCTTTTATACACACACACATTCAGTGCTGGGACACTCAGTCCTGTTAGACACACACACATTCAGTGCTGGGAAACTCAGTCCTGTTATACACACTCACATTCAGTGCTGGGACACTCAGTCCTGTTATAAACACACACATTCAGTGCTGGGACACTCAGTCCTGTTGTACACACACATTCAAGCCTGGGACACTCAGTCCTGTTATGCACACACACATTCAGTGCTGGGACACTCAGTCCTGTTTTAAACACACAGTCAGTGCTGGGACACTCAGTCCTGTTATAAACACACACATTCAGTGCAGGGACTCTCAGTCCTGTTATACACAGATTCAGTGCTGGGACACTCAGTCCTATTATACACAGATTCAGTGCTGGGACACTCAGTCCTGTTATGCACACACAGTCAGGGCTGGGACACTCAGTCCTGTTACACACACATTCAGTGCTGGGACACTCAGTCCTGTTATAAACACACAGATTCAGTGCTGGGACAGTCAGTCCTGTTATAAACACAGTCAGTGCTGGGACACTCAGTCCTGTTATAAACACACAGATTCAGTGCTGGGACACTCAGTCCTGTTACACACAGATTCAGTGCTGGGACACTCAGTCCTGTTATACACAGATTCAGTGCTGGGACAATCAGTCCTGTTATCAACACACAGATTCAGTGCTGGGACACTCAGTCCTGTTATAAACACACACATTAAGTGCTGGGACACTCAGTCCTGTTATCAACACACACATTCAGTGCTGGGACACTCAGTCCTGTTATAAACACACAGATTTAGTGCTGGGACACTCAGTCCTGTTATGCACACACAGTCAGTGCTGGGACACTCAGTCCTGTTACACACACACATTCAGTGCTGGGACACTCAGTCCTGTTAGAAACAGATTCAGTGCTGGGACACTCAGTCCTGTTACACACACACATTCAGTGCTGGTACACTCAGTCCTGTTATAAACAGATTCAGTGCAGGGAGACTCAGTCCTGTTACACACACACATTCAGTGCTGGGACACTCAGTCCTGTTACAGACACACATTCAATGCTGGGACACTCAGTCCTGTTATAAACACAGATTCAGTGCTGGGACACTCAGTCCTGTTATCAACACACAGATTCAGTGCTGGGACACTCAGTCCTGTTACACACACAGATTCAGTGCTGGGACACTCAGTCCTGTTATACACAGATTCAGTGCTGGGACACTCAGTCCTGTTATAAACACACAGTCAGTGCTGGGACACTCAGTCCTGTTATAAACACACAGATTCAGTGCTGGGACACTCAGTCCTGTTATAAACACACACATTCAGTGCTGGGACACTCAGTCCTGTTATCAACACACACATTCAGTGCTAGGACACTCAGTCCTGTTATACACACACAGTCAATGCTGGGACACTCAGTCCTGTGACACACAGATTCAGTGCTGGGACACTTAGGCCTGTTACACACACACATTCAGTGCTGGGACACTCAGTCCTGTTATAAACAGATTCAGTGCTGGGACACTCAGTCCTGTTAAAAACACACAGTCAGTGCTGGGACACTCAGTCCTGTTATCCACACACAGTCAGTGCTGGGACACTCAGTCCTGTTATACACACACAGTCAGTGCTGGGACACTCAGTCCTGTTAAAAACACACAGTCAGTGCTGGGACACTCAGTCCTGTTATACACACACAGTCAGGGCTGGGACACTCAGTCCTGTTACACACACATTCAGTGCTGGGACACTCAGTCCTGTTATAAACACACAGATTCAGTGCTGGGACAGTCAGTCCTGTTATAAACACAGTCAGTGCTGGGACACTCAGTCCTGTTATAAACACACAGATTCAGTGCTGGGACACTCAGTCCTGTTACACACAGATTCAGTGCTGGGACACTCAGTCCTGTTATACACAGATTCAGTGCTGGGACACTCAGTCCTGTTATCAACACACAGATTCAGTGCTGGGACACTCAGTCCTGTTATAAACACACACATTCAGTGCTGGGACACTCAGTCCTGTTATCAACACACACATTCAGTGCTGGGACACTCAGTCCTGTTATAAACACACAGATTTAGTGCTGGGACACTCAGTCCTGTTATAAACACAGTCAGTGCTGGGACACTCAGTCCTGTTATAAACACACAGATTCAGTGCTGGGACACTCAGTCCTGTTATAAACACAGTCAGTGCTGGGACACTCAGTCCTGTTATAAACACACAGATTCAGTGCTGGGACACTCAGTCCTGTTACACACAGATTCAGTGCTGGGACACTCAGTCCTGTTATACACAGATTCAGTGCTGGGACACTCAGTCCTGTTATCAACACACAGATTCAGTGCTGGGACACTCAGTCCTGTTATAAACACACACATTCAGTGCTGGGACACTCAGTCCTGTTATCAACACACACATTCAGTGCTGGGACACTCAGTCCTGTTATGCACACACAGTCAGTGCTGGGACACTCTGTCCTGTTATAAACACACAGATTCAGTGCTGGGACACTCAGTCCTGTTATAAACACACAGATTCAGTGCTGGGACACTCAGTCCTGTTATAAACACACACATCCAGTGCTGGGACACTCAGTCCTGTTACACACACACATTCAGTGCGGGGACACTCAGTCCTGTTATAAACAGATTCAGTGCTGGGACACTCAGTCCTGTTACACACACACATTCAGTGCTGGGACACTCAGTCCTGTTACACACACACATTCAATGCTGGGACACTCAGTCCTGTTATAAACAGATTCAGTGCTGGGACAGTCAGTCCTGTTATAAACACAGTCAGTGCTGGGACACTCAGTCCTGTTATAAACACACAGATTCAGTGCTGGGACACTCAGTCATGTCATACACAGATTCAGTGCTGGGACACTCAGTCCTGTTATCAACACACAGATTCAGTGCTGGGACACTCAGTCCTGTTACACACACAGATTCAGTGCTGGGACACTCAGTCCTGTTATACACAGATTCAGTGCTGGGACACTCAGTCCTGTTATACACAGATTCAGTGCTGGGACACTCAGTCCTGTTATAAACACACAGATTCAGTGCTGGGACACTCAGTCCTGTTATAAACACACACATTCAGTGCTGGGACACTCAGTCCTGTTATCAACACACACATTCAGTGCTGGGACACTCAGTCCTGTTATAAACACACAGATTTAGTGCTGGGACACTCAGTCCTGTTATGCACACACAGTCAGTGCTGGGACACTCAGTCCTGTTATACACACACAGTCAATGCTGGGACACTCAGTCCTGTTACACACAGATTCAGTGCTGGGACACTTAGGCCTGTTACACACACACATTCAGTGCTGGGACACTCAGTCCTGTTATAAACAGATTCAGTGCTGGGACACTCAGTCCTGTTAAAAACACACAGTCAGTGCTGGGACACTCAGTCCTGTTATACACACACAGTCAGTGCTGGGACACTCAGTCCTGTTATAAACACACACAGTCAGTGCTGGGACACTCTGTCCTGTTATAAACACACAGATTCAGTGCTGGGACACTCAGTCCTGTTATAAACACACAGATTCAGTGCTGGGACACTCAGTCCTGTTATAAACACACACATCCAGTGCTGGGACACTCAGTCCTGTTACACACACACATTCAGTGCGGGGACACTCAGTCCTGTTATAAACAGATTCAGTGCTGGGACACTCAGTCCAATTACACACACACATTCAGTGCTGGTACACTCAGTCCTGTTATAAACAGATTCAGTGCTGGGACACTCAGTCCTGTTACACACACACATTCAGTGCTGGGACACTCAGTCCTGTTACACACACACATTCAATGCTGGGACACTCAGTCCTGTTATAAACAGATTCAGTGCTGGGACAGTCAGTCCTGTTATAAACACAGTCAGTGCTGGGACACTCAGTCCTGTTATAAACACACAGATTCAGTGCTGGGACACTCAGTCATGTCATACACAGATTCAGTGCTGGGACACTCAGTCCTGTTATCAACACACAGATTCAGTGCTGGGACACTCAGTCCTGTTACACACACAGATTCAGTGCTGGGACACTCAGTCCTGTTATACACAGATTCAGTGCTGGGACACTCAGTCCTGTTATACACAGATTCAGTGCTGGGACACTCAGTCCTGTTATAAACACACAGATTCAGTGCTGGGACACTCAGTCCTGTTATAAACACACACATTCAGTGCTGGGACACTCAGTCCTGTTATCAACACACACATTCAGTGCTGGGACACTCAGTCCTGTTATAAACACACAGATTTAGTGCTGGGACACTCAGTCCTGTTATGCACACACAGTCAGTGCTGGGACACTCAGTCCTGTTATACACACACAGTCAATGCTGGGACACTCAGTCCTGTTACACACAGATTCAGTGCTGGGACACTTAGGCCTGTTACACACACACATTCAGTGCTGGGACACTCAGTCCTGTTATAAACAGATTCAGTGCTGGGACACTCAGTCCTGTTAAAAACACACAGTCAGTGCTGGGACACTCAGTCCTGTTATACACACACAGTCAGTGCTGGGACACTCAGTCCTGTTATAAACACACACAGTCAGTGCTGGGACACTCTGTCCTGTTATAAACACACAGATTCAGTGCTGGGACACTCAGTCCTGTTATAAACACACAGATTCAGTGCTGGGACACTCAGTCCTGTTATAAACACACACATCCAGTGCTGGGACACTCAGTCCTGTTACACACATACATTCAGTGCGGGGACACTCAGTCCTGTTATAAACAGATTCAGTGCTGGGACACTCAGTCCTGTTACACACACACATTCAGTGCTGGTACACTCAGTCCTGTTATAAACAGATTCAGTGCTGGGACACTCAGTCCTGTTACACACACACATTCAGTGCTGGGACACTCAGTCCTGTTACACACACACATTCAATGCTGGGACACTCAGTCCTGTTATAAACAGATTCAGTGCTGGGACAGTCAGTCCTGTTATAAACACAGTCAGTGCTGGGACACTCAGTCCTGTTATAAACACACAGATTCAGTGCTGGGACACTCAGTCATGTCATACACAGATTCAGTGCTGGGACACTCAGTCCTGTTATCAACACACAGATTCAGTGCTGGGACACTCAGTCCTGTTACACACACAGATTCAGTGCTGGGACACTCAGTCCTGTTATACACAGATTCAGTGCTGGGACACTCAGTCCTGTTATAAACACACAGTCAGTGCTGGGACACTCAGTCCTGTTATAAACACACAGATTCAGTGCTGGGACACTCAGTCCTGTTATAAACACACACATTCAGTGCTGGGACACTCAGTCCTGTTATCAACACACACATTCAGTGCTGGGACACTCAGTCCTGTTATAAACACACAGATTTAGTGCTGGGACACTCAGTCCTGTTATGCACACACAGTCAGTGCTGGGACACTCAGTCCTGTTATACACACACAGTCAATGCTGGGACACTCAGTCCTGTTACACACAGATTCAGTGCTGGGACACTTAGGCCTGTTACACACACACATTCAGTGCTGGGACACTCAGTCCTGTTATAAACAGATTCAGTGCTGGGACACTCAGTCCTGTTAAAAACACACAGTCAGTGCTGGGACACTCAGTCCTGTTATACACACACAGTCAGTGCTGGGACACTCAGTCCTGTTATACACACACAGTCAGTGCTGGGACACTCAGTCCTGTGAAAAACACACAGTCAGTGCTGGGACACTCAGTCCTGTTATACACACACAGTCAGTGCTGGGACACTCAGTCCTGTTATAAATACACAGATTCAGTGCTGGGACACTCAGTCCTGTTATAAACACACAGATTCAGTGCTGGGACACTCAGTCCTGTTATCCACACACAGTCAATGCTGTTTCACTCAGTCCTGTTACACACACATTCAGGCCTGGGACACTCAGTCCTGTTATAAACACACATTCAGGCCTGGGACACTCTGTCCTGTTATACACACACATTCAGGCCTGGGACACTCAGTCCTGTTATAAACACACAGTCAGTGCTGGGACACTCAGTCCTGTTATAAACACACACAGTCAGTGCTGGGACACTCAGTCCTGTTACAAACACACACATTCAGTGCTGGGACACTCAGTCCTGTTATACACACACACATTCAGTGCTGGGACACTCAGTCCTGTTAGACACACACACATTCAGTGCTGGGAAACTCAGTCCTGTTATACACACTCACATTCAGTGCTGGGACACTCAGTCCTGTTATAAACACACACATTCAGTGCTGGGACACTCAGTCCTGTTATACACACACATTCAAGCCTGGGACACTCAGTCCTGTTATGCACACACACATTCAGTGCTGGGACACTCAGTCCTGTTTTAAACACACAGTCAGTGCTGGGACACTCAGTCCTGTTATAAACACACACATTCAGTGCAGGGACTCTCAGTCCTGTTATACACAGATTCAGTGCTGGGACACTCAGTCCTGTTATGCACACACAGTCAGGGCTGGGACACTCAGTCCTGTTATACACACACAGTCAGTGCTGGGACACTCAGTCCTGTTATACACACACAGTCAGTGCTGGGACACTCAGTCCTGTTAAAAACACACAGTCAGTGCTGGGACACCCAGTCCTGTTATACACACACAGTCAGGGCTGGGATACTCAGTCCTGTTACACACACATTCAGTGCTGGGACACTCAGTCCTGTTATAAACACACAGATTCAGTTCTGGGACAGTCAGTCCTGTTATAAACACAGTCAGTGCTGGGACACTCAGTCCTGTTATAAACACACAGATTCAGTGCTGGGACACTCAGTCCTGTTATAAACACACACATTCAGTGCTGGGACACTCAGTCCTGTTATCAACACACACATTCAGTGCTGGGACACTCAGTCCTGTTATAAACACACAGATTTAGTGCTGGGACACTCAGTCCTGTTATGCACACACAGTCAGTGCTGGGACACTCTGTCCTGTTATAAACACACAGATTCAGTGCTGGGACACTCAGTCCTGTTATAAACACACAGATTCAGTGCTGGGACACTCAGTCCTGTTAGACACACACATTCAGTGCTGGGACACTCAGTCCTGTTATAAACAGATTCAGTGCTGGGACACTCAGTCCTGTTACACACACACATTCAGTGCTGGTACACTCAGTCCTGTTATAAACAGATTCAGTGCTGGGACACTCAGTCCTGTTACACACACACATTCAGTGCTGGGACACTCAGTCCTGTTACACACACACATTCAATGCTGGGACACTCAGTCCTGTTATAAACAGATTCAGTGCTGGGACAGTCAGTCCTGTTATAAACACAGTCAGTGCTGGGACACTCAGTCCTGTTATAAACACACAGATTCAGTGCTGGGACACTCAGTCATGTCATACACAGATTCAGTGCTGGGACACTCAGTCCTGTTATCAACACACAGATTCAGTGCTGGGACACTCAGTCCTGTTACACACACAGATTCAGTGCTGGGACACTCAGTCCTGTTATAAACAGATTCAGTGCTGGGACAGTCAGTCCTGTTACACACACAGTCAGTGCTGGGACACTCAGTCCTGTTACACACACACATTCAATGCTGGGACACTCAGTCCTGTTATAAACAGATTCAGTGCTGGGACAGTCAGTCCTGTTATAAACACAGTCAGTGCTGGGACACTCAGTCCTGTTATAAACACACAGATTCAGTGCTGGGACACTCAGTCATGTCATACACAGATTCAGTGCTGGGACACTCAGTCCTGTTATCAACACACAGATTCAGTGCTGGGACACTCAGTCCTGTTATAAACACACAGTCAGTGCTGGGACACTCAGTCCTGTTATAAACACACAGATTCAGTGCTGGGACACTCAGTCCTGTTATAAACACACACATTCAGTGCTGGGACACTCAGTCCTGTTATCAACACACACATTCAGTGCTGGGACACTCAGTCCTGTTATAAACACACAGATTTAGTGCTGGGACACTCAGTCCTGTTATGCACACACAGTCAGTGCTGGGACACTCAGTCCTGTTAGACACACACAGTCAATGCTGGGACACTCAGTCCTGTTACACACAGATTCAGTGCTGGGACACTTAGGCCTGTTACACACACACATTCAGTGCTGGGACACTCAGTCCTGTTATAAACAGATTCAGTGCTGGGACACTCAGTCCTGTTAAAAACACACAGTCAGTGCTGGGACACTCAGTCCTGTTATACACACACAGTCAGTGCTGGGACACTCAGTCCTGTTATACACACACAGTCAGTGCTGGGACACTCAGTCCTGTTAAAAACACACAGTCAGTGCTGGGACACTCAGTCCTGTTATACACACACAGTCAGTGCTGGGACACTCAGTCCTGTTATAAATACACAGATTCAGTGCTGGGACACTCAGTCCTGTTATAAACACACAGATTCAGTGCTGGGACACTCAGTCCTGTTATCCACACACAGTCAATGCTGTTTCACTCAGTCCTGTTACACACACATTCAGGCCTGGGACACTCAGTCCTGTTATAAACACACATTCAGGCCTGGGACACTCTGTCCTGTTATACACACACATTCAGGCCTGGGACACTCAGTCCTGTTATAAACACACAGTCAGTGCTGGGACACTCAGTCCTGTTATAAACACACAGATTTAGTGCTGGGACACTCAGTCCTGTTATGCACACACAGTCAGTGCTGGGACACTCTGTCCTGTTATAAACACACAGATTCAGTGCTGGGACACTCAGTCCTGTTATAAACACACAGATTCAGTGCTGGGACACTCAGTCCTGTTATAAACACACACATCCAGTGCTGGGACACTCAGTCCTGTTAGACACACACATTCAGTGCTGGTACACTCAGTCCTGTTATAAACAGATTCAGTGCTGGGACACTCAGTCCTGTTACACACACACATTCAGTGCTGGGACACTCAGTCCTGTTACACACACACATTCAATGCTGGGACACTCAGTCCTGTTATAAACAGATTCAGTGCTGGGACAGTCAGTCCTGTTATAAACACAGTCAGTGCTGGGACACTCAGTCCTGTTATAAACACACAGATTCAGTGCTGGGACACTCAGTCATGTCATACACAGATTCAGTGCTGGGACACTCAGTCCTGTTATCAACACACAGATTCAGTGCTGGGACACTCAGTCCTGTTACACACACAGATTCAGTGCTGGGACACTCAGTCCTGTTATAAACAGATTCAGTGCTGGGACAGTCAGTCCTGTTATAAACACAGTCAGTGCTGGGACACTCAGTCCTGTTACACACACACATTCAATGCTGGGACACTCAGTCCTGTTATAAACAGATTCAGTGCTGGGACAGTCAGTCCTGTTATAAACACAGTCAGTGCTGGGACACTCAGTCCTGTTATAAACACACAGATTCAGTGCTGGGACACTCAGTCATGTCATACACAGATTCAGTGCTGGGACACTCAGTCCTGTTATCAACACACAGATTCAGTGCTGGGACACTCAGTCCTGTTATAAACACACAGTCAGTGCTGGGACACTCAGTCCTGTTATAAACACACAGATTCAGTGCTGGGACACTCAGTCCTGTTATAAACACACACATTCAGTGCTGGGACACTCAGTCCTGTTATCAACACACACATTCAGTGCTGGGACACTCAGTCCTGTTATAAACACACAGATTTAGTGCTGGGACACTCAGTCCTGTTATGCACACACAGTCAGTGCTGGGACACTCAGTCCTGTTATACACACACAGTCAATGCTGGGACACTCAGTCCTGTTACACACAGATTCAGTGCTGGGACACTTAGGCCTGTTACACACACACATTCAGTGCTGGGACACTCAGTCCTGTTATAAACAGATTCAGTGCTGGGACACTCAGTCCTGTTATACACACACAGTCAGTGCTGGGACACTCAGTCCTGTTATACACACACAGTCAGTGCTGGGACACTCAGTCCTGTTAAAAACACACAGTCAGTGCTGGGACACTCAGTCCTGTTATACACACACAGTCAGTGCTGGGACACTCAGTCCTGTTATAAATACACAGATTCAGTGCTGGGACACTCAGTCCTGTTATAAACACACAGATTCAGTGCTGGGACACTCAGTCCTGTTATCCACACACAGTCAATGCTGTTTCACTCAGTCCTGTTACACACACATTCAGGCCTGGGACACTCAGTCCTGTTATAAACACACATTCAGGCCTGGGACACTCTGTCCTGTTATACACACACATTCAGGCCTGGGACACTCAGTCCTGTTATAAACACACAGTCAGTGCTGGGACACTCAGTCCTGTTATAAACACACAGATTTAGTGCTGGGACACTCAGTCCTGTTATGCACACACAGTCAGTGCTGGGACACTCTGTCCTGTTATAAACACACAGATTCAGTGCTGGGACACTCAGTCCTGTTATAAACACACAGATTCAGTGACTGGACACTCAGTCCTGTTATAAACACACACATCCAGTGCTGGGACACTCAGTCCTGTTAGACACACACATTCAGTGCTGGGACACTCAGTCCTGTTATAAACAGATTCAGTGCTGGGACACTCAGTCCTGTTACACACACACATTCAGTGCTGGTACACTCAGTCCTGTTATAAACAGATTCAGTGCTGGGACACTCAGTCCTGTTACACACACACATTCAGTGCTGGGACACTCAGTCCTGTTACACACACACATTCAATGCTGGGACACTCAGTCCTGTTATAAACACATTCAGTGCTGGGACAGTCAGTCCTGTTATAAACACAGTCAGTGCTGGGACACTCAGTCCTGTTATAAACACAGATTCAGTGCTGGGACACTCAGTCATGTCATACACAGATTCAGTGCTGGGACACTCAGTCCTGTTATCAACACACAGATTCAGTGCTGGGACACTCAGTCCTGTTACACACACAGATTCAGTGCTGGGACACTCAGTCCTGTTATAAACAGATTCAGTGCTGGGACAGTCAGTCCTGTTATAAACACAGTCAGTGCTGGGACACTCAGTCCTGTTACACACACACATTCAATGCTGGGACACTCAGTCCTGTTATAAACAGATTCAGTGCTGGGACAGTCAGTCCTGTTATAAACACAGTCAGTGCTGGGACACTCAGTCCTGTTATAAACACACAGATTCAGTGCTGGGACACTCAGTCATGTCATACACAGATTCAGTGCTGGGACACTCGGTCCTGTTATCAACACACAGATTCAGTGCTGGGACACTCAGTCCTGTTATAAACACACAGTCAGTGCTGGGACACTCAGTCCTGTTATAAACACACAGATTCAGTGCTGGGACACTCAGTCCTGTTATAAACACACACATTCAGTGCTGGGACACTCAGTCCTGTTATCAACACACACATTCAGTGCTGGGACACTCAGTCCTGTTATAAACACACAGATTTAGTGCTGGGACACTCAGTCCTGTTATGCACACACAGTCAGTGCTGGGACACTCAGTCCTGTTATACACACACAGTCAATGCTGGGACACTCAGTCCTGTTACACACAGATTCAGTGCTGGGACACTTAGGCCTGTTACACACACACATTCAGTGCTGGGACACTCAGTCCTGTTATAAACAGATTCAGTGCTGGGACACTCAGTCCTGTTAAAAACACACAGTCAGTGCTGGGACACTCAGTCCTGTTATACACACACAGTCAGTGCTGGGACACTCAGTCCTGTTATACACACACAGTCAGTGCTGGGACACTCAGTCCTGTTAAAAACACACAGTCAGTGCTGGGACACTCAGTCCTGTTATACACACACAGTCAGTGCTGGGACACTCAGTCCTGTTATAAATACACAGATTCAGTGCTGGGACACTCAGTCCTGTTATAAACACACAGTCAATGCTGTTTCACTCAGTCCTGTTACACACACATTCAGGCCTGGGACACTCAGTCCTGTTATAAACACACAGTCAGTGCTGGGACACTCAGTCCTGTTATAAACACACACAGTCAGTGCTGGGACACTCAGTCCTGTTACAAACACACACATTCAGTGCTGGGACACTCAGTCCTGTTATACACACACACATTCAGTGCTGGGACACTCAGTCCTGTTAGACACACACACATTCAGTGCTGGGAAACTCAGTCCTGTTATACACACTCACATTCAGTGCTGGGACACTCAGTCCTGTTATAAACACACACATTCAGTGCTGGGACACTCAGTCCTGTTATACACACACATTCAAGCCTGGGACACTCAGTCCTGTTATGCACACACACATTCAGTGCTGGGACACTCAGTCCTGTTTTAAACACACAGTCAGTGCTGGGACACTCAGTCCTGTTATAAACACACACATTCAGTGCAGGGACTCTCAGTCCTGTTATACACAGATTCAGTGCTGGGACACTCAGTCCTGTTATGCACACACAGTCAGGGCTGGGACACTCAGTCCTGTTACACACACATTCAGTGCTGGGACACTCAGTCCTGTTATCAACACACAGATTCAGTGCTGGGACACTCAGTCCTGTTAAAAACACACAGTCAGTGCTGGGACACTCAGTCCTGTTATACACACACAGTCAGTGCTGGGACACTCAGTCCTGTTATACACACACAGTCAGTGCTGGGACACTCAGTCCTGTTAAAAACACAGTCAGTGCTGGGACACCCAGTCCTGTTATACACACACAGTCAGGGCTGGGATACTCAGTCCTGTTACACACACATTCAGTGCTGGGACACTCAGTCCTGTTATAAACACACAGATTCAGTGCTGGGACAGTCAGTCCTGTTATAAACACAGTCAGTGCTGGGACACTCAGTCCTGTTATAAACACACAGATTCAGTGCTGGGACACTCAGTCCTGTTATCAACACACAGATTCAGTGCTGGGACACTCAGTCCTGTTATAAACACACACATTCAGTGCTGGGACACTCAGTCCTGTTATCAACACACACATTCAGTGCTGGGACACTCAGTCCTGTTATAAACACACAGATTTAGTGCTGGGACACTCAGTCCTGTTATGCACACACAGTCAGTGCTGGGACACTCTGTCCTGTTATAAACACACAGATTCAGTGCTGGGACACTCAGTCCTGTTATAAACACACAGATTCAGTGCTGGGACACTCAGTCCTGTTATAAACACACACATCCAGTGCTGGGACACTCAGTCCTGTTACACACACACATTCAGTGCTGGGACACTCAGTCCTGTTATAAACAGATTCAGTGCTGGGACACTCAGTCCTGTTACACACACACATTCAGTGCTGGTACACTCAGTCCTGTTATAAACAGATTCAGTGCTGGGACACTCAGTCCTGTTACACACACACATTCAGTGCTGGGACACTCAGTCCTGTTACACACACACATTCAATGCTGGGACACTCAGTCCTGTTATAAACAGATTCAGTGCTGGGACAGTCAGTCCTGTTATAAACACAGTCAGTGCTGGGACACTCAGTCCTGTTATAAACACACAGATTCAGTGCTGGGACACTCAGTCATGTTATACACAGATTCAGTGCTGGGACACTCAGTCCTGTTATCAACACACAGATTCAGTGCTGGGACACTCAGTCCTGTTACACACACAGATTCAGTGCTGGGACACTCAGTCCTGTTATACACAGATTCAGTGCTGGGACACTCAGTCCTGTTATAAACACACAGTCAGTGCTGGGACACTCAGTCCTGTTATAAACACACAGATTCAGTGCTGGGACACTCAGTCCTGTTATAAACACACACATTCAGTGCTGGGACACTCAGTCCTGTTATCAACACACACATTCAGTGCTGGGACACTCAGTCCTGTTATGCACACACAGTCAGTGCTGGGACACTCAGTCCTGTTATACACACACAGTCAATGCTGGGACACTCAGTCCTGTTACACACAGATTCAGTGCTGGGACACTTAGGCCTGTTACACACACACATTCAGTGCTGGGACACACAGTCCTGTTATAAACAGATTCAGTGCTGGGACACTCAGTCCTGTTAAAAACACACAGTCAGTGCTGGGACACTCAGTCCTGTTATACACACACAGTCAGTGCTGGGACACTCAGTCCTGTTATACACACACAGTCAGTGCTGGGACACTCAGTCCTGTTATACACACACAGTCAGTGCTGGGACACTCAGTCCTGTTATAAATACACAGATTCAGTGCTGGGACACTCAGTCCTGTTATAAACACACAGATTCAGTGCTGGGACACTCAGTCCTGTTATCCACACACAGTCAATGCTGTTTCACTCAGTCCTGTTGCACACACATTCAGGCCTGGGACACTCAGTCCTGTTATAAACACACATTCAGGCCTGGGACACTCTGTCCTGTTATACACACACATTCAGGCCTGGGACACTCAGTCCTGTTATAAACACACAGTCAGTGCTGGGACACTCAGTCCTGTTATAAACACACACAGTCAGTGCTGGGACACTCAGTCCTGTTATAAACACACACATTCAGTGCTGGGACACTCAGTCCTGTTATACACACACTCATTCAGTGCTGGGACACTCAGTCCTGTTAGACACATACACATTCAGTGCTGGGAAACTCAGTCCTGTTATACACACTCACATTCAGTGCTGGGACACTCAGTCCTGTTATAAACACACACATTCAGTGCTGGGACACTCAGTCCTGTTATACACACACATTCAAGCCTGGGACACTCAGTCCTGTTATGCACACACACATTCAGTGCTGGGACACTCAGTCCTGTTTTAAACACACAGTCAGTGCTGGGACACTCAGTCCTGTTATAAACACACACATTCAGTGCAGGGACTCTCAGTCCTGTTATACACAGATTCAGTGCTGGGACACTCAGTCCTGTTATGCACACACAGTCAGGGCTGGGACACTCAGTCCTGTTACACACACATTCAGTGCTGGGACACTCAGTCCTGTTATAAACACACAGATTCAGTGCTGGGACACTCAGTCCTGTTATAAACACACAGTCAGTGCTGGGACACTCAGTCCTGTTATAAACACACAGATTCAGTGCTGGGACACTCTGTCCTGTTATGCACACACAGTCAGTGCTGGGACACTCAGTCCTGTTATAAACACACACATTCAGTGCTGGGACACTCAGTCCTGTTAGACACACACAGATTCAGTGCTGGGACACTCAGTCCTGTTATACACACACAGTCAGTGCTGGGACACTCAGTCCTGTTATACACACACAGTCAATGCTGGGACACTCAGTCCTGTTATAAACACACATATTCAGTGCTGGGACACTCATTCCTGTTATACACACACACATTCAGTGCTGGGACACTCAGTCCTGTTATACACACACAGTCAGTGCTGGGACACTCAGTCCTGTTATACACACACAGTCAGTGCTGGGACACTCAGTCCTGTTATACACACACAGTCAATGCTGGGACACTCAGTCCTGTTCCACACAGATTCAGTGCTGGGACACTCAGTCCTGTTCTCAACACACACATTCAGTGCTGGGACACTCAGTCCTGTTATACACACACAGTCAGTGCTGGGACACTCAGTCCTGTTTTCAATACACAGATTCAGTGCTGGGACACTCAGTCCTGTTATAAACACACAGATTCAGTGCTGGGACACTCAGTCCTGTTATCCACACACAGTCAATGCTGTTTCACTCAGTCCTGTTACACACACATTCAGGCCTGGGACACTCAGTCCTGTTATAAACACACATTCAGGCCTGGGACACTCTGTCCTGTTATACACACACATTCAGGCCTGGGACACTCAGTCCTGTTATAAACACACAGTCAGTGCTGGGACACTCAGTCCTGTTATAAACACACAGATTCAGTGCTGGGACACTCAGTCCTGTTATCAACACACAGATTCAGTGCTGGGACACTCAGTCCTGTTATCAACACACAGATTCAGTGCTGGGACACTCAGTCCTGTTACACACACAGATTCAGTGCTGGGGCACTCAGTCCTGTTATACACAGATTCAGTGCTGGGACACTCAGTCCTGTTATAAACACACAGTCAGTGCTGGGACACTCAGTCCTGTTATAAACACACAGATTCAGTGCTGGGACACTCAGTCCTGTTATAAACACACACATTCAGTGCTGGGACACTCAGTCCTGTTATCAACACACACATTCAGTGCTGGGACACTCAGTCCTGTTATAAACACACAGATTTAGTGCTGGGACACTCAGTCCTGTTATGCACACACAGTCAGTGCTGGGACACTCAGTCCTGTTATACACACACAGTCAATGCTGGGACACTCAGTCCTGTTACACACAGATTCAGTGCTGGGACACTTAGGCCTGTTACACACACACATTCAGTGCTGGGACACACAGTCCTGTTATAAACAGATTCAGTGCTGGGACACTCAGTCCTGTTAAAAACACACAGTCAGTGCTGGGACACTCAGTCCTGTTATACACACACAGTCAGTGCTGGGACACTCAGTCCTGTTATACACACACAGTCAGTGCTGGGACACTCAGTCCTGTTAAAAACACACAGTCAGTGCTGGGACACTCAGTCCTGTTATACACACACAGTCAGTGCTGGGACACTCAGTCCTGTTATAAATACACAGATTCAGTGCTGGGACACTCAGTCCTGTTATAAACACACAGATTCAGTGCTGGGACACTCAGTCCTGTTATCCACACACAGTCAATGCTGTTTCACTCAGTCCTGTTGCACACACATTCAGGCCTGGGACACTCAGTCCTGTTATAAACACACTTTCAGGCCTGGGACACTCTGTCCTGTTATACACACACATTCAGGCCTGGGACACTCAGTCCTGTTATAAACACACAGTCAGTGCTGGGACACTCAGTCCTGTTCTAAACACACACAGTCAGTGCTGGGACACTCAGTCCTGTTATAAACACACACATTCAGTGCTGGGACACTCAGTCCTGTTATACACACACACATTCAGTGCTGGGACACTCAGTCCTGTTAGACACACACACATTCAGTGCTGGGAAACTCAGTCCTGTTATACACACTCACATTCAGTGCTGGGACACTCAGTCCTGTTATAAACACACACATTCAGTGCTGGGACACTCAGTCCTGTTATACACACACATTCAAGCCTGGGACACTCAGTCCTGTTATGCACACACACATTCAGTGCTGGGACACTCAGTCCTGTTTTAAACACACAGTCAGTGCTGGGACACTCAGTCCTGTTATAAACACACACATTCAGTGCAGGGACTCTCAGTCCTGTCATACACAGATTCAGTGCTGGGACACTCAGTCCTGTTATGCACACACAGTCAGGGCTGGGACACTCAGTCCTGTTACACACACATTCAGTGCTGGGACACTCAGTCCTGTTATAAACACACAGATTCAGTGCTGGGACACTCAGTCCTGTTATAAACACACAGTCAGTGCTGGGACACTCAGTCCTGTTATAAACACACAGATTCAGTGCTGGGACACTCTGTCCTGTTATGCACACACAGTCAGTGCTGGGACACTCAGTCCTGTTATAAACACACACATTCAGTGCTGGGACACTCAGTCCTGTTAGACACACACAGATTCAGTGCTGGGACACTCAGTCCTGTTATACACACACAGTCAGTGCTGGGACACTCAGTCCTGTTATACACACACAGTCAATGCTGGGACACTCAGTCCTGTTATAAACACACATATTCAGTGCTGGGACACTCATTCCTGTTATACACACACACATTCAGTGCTGGGACACTCAGTCCTGTTATACACACACAGTCAGTGCTGGGACACTCAGTCCTGTTATACACACACAGTCAGTGCTGGGACACTCAGTCCTGTTATACACACACAGTCAATGCTGGGACACTCAGTCTTGTTACACACACACATTCAGTGCTGGGACACTCAGTCCTGTTTTCAATACACAGATTCAGTGCTGGGACACTCAGTCCTGTTATAAACACACAG
The DNA here is from genome assembly GCF_036365525.1 of Heterodontus francisci. NCBI lineage: Eukaryota > Metazoa > Chordata > Chondrichthyes > Heterodontiformes > Heterodontidae > Heterodontus > Heterodontus francisci. Next base: position 3,653,213 of record NC_090402.1, on the reverse strand, counting down.
ATTCAGTGCTGGGACACTCAGTCCTGTTATCCACACACAGTCAATGCTGTTTCACTCAGTCCTGTTACACACACATTCAGGCCTGGGACACTCAGTCCTGTTATAAACACACATTCAGGCCTGGGACACTCTGTCCTGTTATACACACACATTCAGGCCTGGGACACTCAGTCCTGTTATAAACACACAGTCAGTGCTGGGACACTCAGTCCTGTTATAAACACACACAGTCAGTGCTGGGACACTCAGTCCTGTTATAAACACACAGTCAGTGCTGGCACACTCAGTCCTGTTATAAACACACAGATTCAGTGCTGGGACACTCAGTCCTGTTATACACACACAGTCAATGCTGGGACACTCAGTCCTGTTCCACACAGATTCAGTGCTGGGACACTCAGTCCTGTTCTCAACACACACATTCAGTGCTGGGACACTCAGTCTTGTTACACACACACATTCAGTGCTGGGACACTCAGTCCTGTTATACACACACAGTCAGTGCTGGGACACTCAGTCCTGTTATAAATACACAGATTCAGTGCTGGGACACTCAGTCCTGTTATAAACACACAGATTCAGTGCTGGGACACTCAGTCCTGTTATCCACACACAGTCAATGCTGTTTCACTCAGTCCTGTTACACACACATTCAGGCCTGGGACACTCAGTCCTGTTATAAACACACATTCAGGCCTGGGACACTCTGTCCTGTTATACACACACATTCAGGCCTGGGACACTCAGTCCTGTTATAAACACACAGTCAGTGCTGGGACACTCAGTCCTGTTATAAACACACACAGTCAGTGCTGGGACACTCAGTCCTGTTATAAACACACACATTCAGTGCTGGGACACTCAGTCCTGTTATACACACACACATTCAGTGCTGGGACACTGAGTCCTGTTAGACACACACACAATCAGTGCTGGGAAACTCAGTCCTGTTATAAACACACACATTCAGTGCTGGGACACTCAGTCATGTTCCACACACTTTCAGGCCTGGGACACTCAGTCCTGTTATAAACACACATTCAGGCCTGGGACACTCTGTCCTGTTATACACACACATTCAGGCCTGGGACACTCAGTCCTGTTATAAACACACAGTCAGTGCTGGGACACTCAGTCCTGTTATAAACACACACAGTCAGTGCTGGGACACTCAGTCCTGTTATAAACACACACACTCAGTGCTGGGACACTCAGTCCTGTTATACACACACACATTCAGTGCTGGGACACTGAGTCCTGTTAGACACACACACAATCAGTGCTGGGAAACTCAGTCCTGTTATACACACTCACATTCAGTGCTGGGACACTCAATCCTGTTATAAACACACACATTCAGTGCTGGGACACTCAGTCATGTTCCACACACTTTCAGGCCTGGGACACTCAGTCCTGTTATAAACACACATTCAGGCCTGGGACACTCAGTCTTGTTATACACACACATTCAAGCCTGGGACACTCAGTCCTGTTATGCACACACACATTCAGTGCTGGGACACTCAGTCCTGTTTTAAACACACAGTCAGTGCTGGGACAATCAGTCCTGTTATAAACACACACATTCAGTGCAGGGACTCTCAGTCCTGTTATGCACAGATTCAGTGCTGGGACACTCAGTCCTGTTATACACACACATTCAGGGCTGGGACACTCAGTCCTGTTACACACAGATTCAGTGCTGGGACACTCAGCCCTGTTATAATCACACACATTCAGTGCTGGGACACTCAGTCCTGTTAGACACACACAGATTCAGTGCTGGGACACTCAGTCCTGTTATACACACACAGTCAGTGCTGGGACACTCAGTCCTGTTATACACACACAGATTCAGTGCTGGGACACTCTGTGCTGTTATACACACAGTCAGTGCTGGGACACTCAGTCCTGTTATAAACACACACATTCAGTGCTGGGACACTCAGTCCTGTTAGACACACACAGATTCAGTGCTGGGACACTCAGTCCTGTTATACACACACAGTCAGTGCTGGGACACTCAGTCCTGTTATACACACACAGTCAGTGCTGGGACACTCAGTCCTGTTATACACACACATTCAATGCTGGGACACTCAGTCCTGTTCCACACAGATTCAGTGCTGGGACACTCAGTCCTGTTATAAACACACACATTCAGTGCTGGGACACTCAGTCTTGTTACACACACACATTCAGTGCTGGGACACTGAGTCCTGTTATAAACAGATTCAGTGCTGGAACACTCAGTCCTGTTATAAACACACACATTCAGTGCCGGGACACTCAGTCCTGTGATACACACACACTCAGTGCTGGGACACTCAGTCCTGTTATAAACACACAGTCAGTGCTGGGACACTCAGTCCTGTTATACACACACAGTCAATGCTGAGACACTCAGTCCTGTTATACACACACAGTCAGTGCTGGGACACTCAGTCCTGTTATAAACACACAGATTCAGTGCTGGGACACTCAGTCCTGTTGTTAACACACAGATTCAGTGCTGGGACACTCAGTCCTGTTATAAACAGATTCAATGCTGGGACACTCAGTCCTGTTGTAAACACACAGATTCAGTGCTGGGACACTCAGTCCTGTTATAAACACACACATTCAGTGCTGGGACACTCAGTCCTGTGACTCACACACATTCAGTGCTGGGACACTCAGTCCTGTTATAAACACACACATTCAGTGCTGGGACACTCAGTCCTGTTATAAACAGATTCAGTGCTGGGACACTCAGTCCTGTTATAAACACAGTCAGTGCTGGGACACTCAGTCCTGTTATAAACACACAGATTCAGTGCTGGGACACTCAGTCCTGTTACACACATATTCAGTGCTGGGACACTCAGTCCTGTTATACACACACAGTCAGTGCTGGGACACTCAGTCCTGTTATAAACACACAGTCAGTGCTGGGACACTAAGTCCTGTTATCCACACAGTCAGTGCTGAGACACACAGTCCTGTTATACACACACAGTCAGTGCTGGGACACTCAGTCCTGTTATAAACACACAGATTCAGTGCTGGGACACTCAGTCCTGTTATAAACACACAGATTCAGTGCTGGGACACTCAGTCCTGTTATGCACACACAGTCAGTGCTGGGACACTCTGTCCTGTTATAAACACACAGATTCAGTGCTGGGACACTCAGTCCTGTTATAAACACACAGATTCAGTGCTGGGACACTCAGTCCTGTTATACACACACATTCAGTGCTGGGACACTCAGTCCTGTTACACACACACATTCAGTGCTGGGACACTCAGTCCTGTTATTATCACACAGTCAGTGCTGGGACACTCAGTCCTGTTACACACACACATTCAGTGCTGGGACATTCAGTCCTGTTATAAACACACATTCAGTGCTGGGACACTCAGTCCTGTTACACACACACATTCAGTGCTGGGACACTCAGTCCTGTTACACACACAGATTCAGTGCTGGGACACTCTGTCCTGTTATCCATACACATTCAGTGCTGGGACACTCAGTCCTGTTAAACACACAGATTCAGTGCTGGGACACTCAGTCCTGTTATAAACACACACATTCAGTGCTGGGACACTCAATCCTGTGATAAACACACACAGTCAGTGCTGGGACACTCAGTCCTGTTATACACACACACAGTCAGTGCTGGGACACTCTGTCCTGTTATAAACACACAGAATCAGTGCTGGGACACTCAGTCCTGTTATAAACACACAGATTCAGTGCTGGGACACTCAGTCCTGTTATAAACACACAGATTCAGTGCTGGGACACGCAGTCCTATTATAAACACAAACATTCAGTGCTGGGACACTCAGTCCTGTTACACACACACATTCAGTGCTGGGACACTCAGTCCTGTTACACACACAGGTTCAGTGCTGGGACACTCAGTCCTGTTATAAACACACAGAATCAGTGCTGGGACACTCAGTCCTGTTATAAACACACAGACAGTGCTGGGACACTCAGTCCTGTTATCCACACACATTCAGTGCTGGGACACTCAGTCCTGTTAAACACACAGATTCAGTGCTGGGACACTCAGTCCTGTTATAAACACACACATTCAGTGCTGGGACACTCAGTCCTGTTATAAACACACACAGTCAGTGCTGGGACACTCAGTCCTGTTATAAACACACAGATTCAGTGCTGGGACACTCAGTCCTGTTATACACACACAGTCAGTGCTGGGACACTCAGTCCTGTTATAAACACACAGAATCAGTGCTGGGACACTCAGTCCTGTTATAAACACACAGATTCAGTGCTGGGACACTCAGTCCTGTTATAAACACAAACATTCAGTGCTGGGACACTCAGTCCTGTTACACACACACATTCAGCGCTGGGACACTCAGTCCTGTTATAAACAGATTCAGTGCTGGGACACTCAGTCCTGTTACACACACACATTCAGAGCTGGGACACTCAGTCCTGTTACACACACACATTCAATGCTGGGACACAGTCCTGTTATAAACACACACAGTCAGTGCTGGGACACTCAGTCCTGTTATAAACAGATTCAGTGCTGGGACACTCAGTCCTGTTATAAACACAGTCAGTGCTGGGACACTCAGTCCTGTTATAAACACACAGATTCAGTGCTGGGACACTCAGTCCTGTTACACACAGATTCAGTGCTGGGACACTCAGTCCTGTTATACACAGAATCAGTGCTGGGACACTCAGTCCTGTTATAAACACACAGATTCAGTGCTGGGACACTCAGTCCTGTTACAAACACACATTCAGTGCTGGGACACTCAGTCCTGTTACACACACACATTCAGTGCTGGGACACTCAGTCCTGTTACACACACACACTCAGTGCTGGGACACTCAGTCCTGTTATAAACAGATTCAGTGCTGGGACACTCAGACCTGTTATAAACACACAGATTCAGTGCTGGGACACTCAGTCCTATTAGACACACACAGATTCAGTGCTGGGACACTCAGTCCTGTTATACACACACAGTCAGTGCTGGGACACTAAGTCCTGTTATACACACACAGTCAGTGCTGGGACACTCAGTCCTGTTATACACACACAGTCAATGCTGGGACACTCAGTCCTGTTCCACACAGATTCAGTGCTGGGACACTCAGTCCTGTTCTCAACACACACATTCAGTGCTGGGACACTCAGTCCTGTTATACACACACAGTCAGTGCTGGGACACTCAGTCCTGTTATACACACACAGTCAGTGCTGGGACACTCTGTCCTGTTATGCACACACAGTCAGTGCTGGGACACTCAGTCCTGTTATAAACACACACATTCAGTGCTGGGACACTCAGTCCTATTAGACACACACAGATTCAGTGCTGGGACACTCAGTCCTGTTATACACACACAGTCAGTGCTGGGACACTCAGTCCTGTTATACACACACAGTCAATGCTGGGACACTCAGTCCTGTTCCACACAGATTCAGTGCTGGGACACTCAGTCCTGTTCTCAACACACACATTCAGTGCTGGGACACTCAGTCTTGTTACACACACACATTCAGTGCTGGGACACTCAGTCCTGTTATACACACACAGTCAGTGCTGGGACACTCAGTCCTGTTATAAATACACAGATTCAGTGCTGGGACACTCAGTCCTGTTATAAACACACAGATTCAGTGCTGGGACACTCAGTCCTGTTATCCACACACAGTCAATGCTGTTTCACTCAGTCCTGTTACACACACATTCAGGCCTGGGACACTCAGTCCTGTTATAAACACACATTCAGGCCTGGGACACTCTGTCCTGTTATACACACACATTCAGGCCTGGGACACTCAGTCCTGTTATAAACACACAGTCAGTGCTGGGACACTCAGTCCTGTTATAAACACACACAGTCAGTGCTGGGACACTCAGTCCTGTTATAAACACACACATTCAGTGCTGGGACACTCAGTCCTGTTATACACACACACATTCAGTGCTGGGACACTGAGTCCTGTTAGACACACACACAATCAGTGCTGGGAAACTCAGTCCTGTTATACACACTCACATTCAGTGCTGGGACACTCAGTCATGTTCCACACACTTTCAGGCCTGGGACACTCAGTCCTGTTATAAACACACATTCAGGCCTGGGACACTCAGTCCTGTTATGCACACACACATTCAGTGCTGGGACACTCAGTCCTGTTATAAACACACACATTCAGTGCAGGGCCTCTCAGTCCTGTTATGCACAGATTCAGTGCTGGGACACTCAGTCCTGTTACACACAGATTCAGTGCTGGGACACTCAGCCCTGTTATAATCACACACATTCAGTGCTGGGACACTCAGTCCTGTTAGACACACACAGATTCAGTGCTGGGACACTCAGTCCTGTTATACACACACAGTCAGTGCTGGGACACTCAGTCCTGTTATACACACACAGATTCAGTGCTGGGACACTCTGTGCTGTTATACACACAGTCAGTGCTGGGACACTCAGTCCTGTTATAAACACACACATTCAGTGCTGGGACACTCAGTCCTGTTAGACACACACAGATTCAGTGCTGGGACACTCAGTCCTGTTATACACACACAGTCAGTGCTGGGACACTCAGTCCTGTTATACACACACAGTCAGTGCTGGGACACTCAGTCCTGTTATACACACACATTCAATGCTGGGACACTCAGTCCTGTTCCACACAGATTCAGTGCTGGGACACTCAGTCCTGTTATAAACACACACATTCAGTGCTGGGACACTCAGTCTTGTTACACACACACATTCAGTGCTGGGACACTCAGTCCTGTTATAAACTGATTCAGTGCTGGAACACTCAGTCCTGTTATAAACACACACATTCAGTGCCGGGACACACAGTCCTGTGATACACACACACTCAGTGCTGGGACACTCAGTCCTGTTATAAACACACAGTCAGTGCTGGGACACTCAGTCCTGTTATACACACACAGTCAATGCTGAGACACTCAGTCCTGTTATACACACACAGTCAGTGCTGGGACACTCAGTCCTGTTATAAACACACAGATTCAGTGCTGGGACACTCAGTCCTGTTGTTAACACACAGATTCAGTGCTGGGACACTCAGTCCTGTTATAAACAGATTCAGTGCTGGGACACTCAGTCCTGTTGTAAACACACAGATTCAGTGCTGGGACACTCAGTCCTGTTATAAACACACACATTCAGTGCTGGGACACTCAGTCCTGTTACACACACACATTCAGTGCTGGGACACTCAGTCCTGTTATAAACAGATTCAGTGCTGGGACACTCAGTCCTGTTATAAACACACACATTCAGTGCTGGGACACTCAGTCCTGTTATGAACAGATTCAGTGCTGGGACACTCAGTCCTGTTATAAACACAGTCAGTGCTGGGACACTCAGTCCTGTTATAAACACACAGATTCAGTGCTGGGACACTCAGTCCTGTTACACACATATTCAGTGCTGGGACACTCAGTCCTGTGACTCACACACATTCAGTGCTGGGACACTCAGTCCTGTTATAAACACACACATTCAGTGCTGGGACACTCAGTCCTGTTATAAACAGATTCAGTGCTGGGACACTCAGTCCTGTTATAAACACAGTCAGTGCTGGGACACTCAGTCCTGTTATAAACACACAGATTCAGTGCTGGGACACTCAGTCCTGTTACACACATATTCAGTGCTGGGACACTCAGTCCTGTTATAAACACACAGTCAGTGCTGGGACACTAAGTCCTGTTATCCACACAGTCAGTGCTGAGACACACAGTCCTGTTATACACACACAGTCAGTGCTGGGACACTCAGTCCTGTTATAAACACACAGATTCAGTGCTGGGACACTCAGTCCTGTTATAAACACACAGATTCAGTGCTGGGACACTCAGTCCTGTTATGCACACACAGTCAGTGCTGGGACACTCTGTCCTGTTATAAACACACAGATTCAGTGCTGGGACACTCAGTCCTGTTATAAACACACAGATTCAGTGCTGGGACACTCAGTCCTGTTATACACACACATTCAGTGCTGGGACACTCAGTCCTGTTACACACACACATTCAGTGCTGGGACACTCAGTCCTGTTATTATCACACAGTCAGTGCTGGGACACTCAGTCCTGTTACACACACACATTCAGTGCTGGGACACTCAGTCCTGTTATAAACACACATTCAGTGCTGGGACACTCAGTCCTGTTACACACACACATTCAGTGCTGGGACACTCAGTCCTGTTACACACACAGATTCAGTGCTGGGACACTCTGTCCTGTTATCCATACACATTCAGTGCTGGGACACTCAGTCCTGTTAAACACACAGATTCAGTGCTGGGACACTCAGTCCTGTTATAAACACACACATTCAGTGCTGGGACACTCAATCCTGTGATAAACACACACAGTCAGTGCTGGGACACTCAGTCCTGTTATACACACACACAGTCAGTGCTGGGACACTCTGTCCTGTTATAAACACACAGAATCAGTGCTGGGACACTCAGTCCTGTTATAAACACACAGATTCAGTGCTGGGACACTCAGTCCTGTTATAAACACACACAGTCAGTGCTGGGACACTCTGTCCTGTTATAAACACACAGAATCAGTGCTGGGACACTCAGTCCTGTTATAAACACACAGATTCAGTGCTGGGACACTCAGTCCTATTATAAACACAAACATTCAGTGCTGGGACACTCAGTCCTGTTACACACACACATTCAGTGCTGGGACACTCAGTCCTGTTACACACACAGGTTCAGTGCTGGGACACTCAGTCCTGTTATAAACACACAGAATCAGTGCTGGGACACTCAGTCCTGTTATAAACACACAGACAGTGCTGGGACACTCAGTCCTGTTATCCACACACATTCAGTGCTGGGACACTCAGTCCTGTTAAACACATAGATTCAGTGCTGGGACACTCAGTCCTGTTATAAACACACACATTCAGTGCTGGGACACTCAGTCCTGTTATAAACACACACAGTCAGTGCTGGGACACTCAGTCCTGTTATAAACACACAGATTCAGTGCTGGGACACTCAGTCCTGTTATACACACACAGTCAGTGCTGGGACACTCAGTCCTGTTATAAACACACAGAATCAGTGCTGGGACACTCAGTCCTGTTATAAACACACAGATTCAGTGCTGGGACACTCAGTCCTGTTATACACACACATTCAGTGCTGGGACACTCAGTCCTGTTAAACACATAGATTCAGTGCTGGGACACTCAGTCCTGTTATAAACACAAACATTCAGTGCTGGGACACTCAGTCCTGTTACACACACACATTCAGCGCTGGGACACTCAGTCCTGTTATAAACAGATTCAGTGCTGGGACACTCAGTCCTGTTACACACACACATTCAGAGCTGGGACACTCAGTCCTGTTACACACACACATTCAATGCTGGGACACAGTCCTGTTATAAACACACACAGTCAGTGCTGGGACACTCAGTCCTGTTATAAACAGATTCAGTGCTGGGACACTCAGTCCTGTTATAAACACAGTCAGTGCTGGGACACTCAGTCCTGTTATAAACACACAGATTCAGTGCTGGGACACTCAGTCCTGTTACACACAGATTCAGTGCTGGGACACTCAGTCCTGTTATACACAGAATCAGTGCTGGGACACTCAGTCCTGTTATAAACACACAGATTCAGTGCTGGGACACTCAGTCCTGTTACACACACACATTCAGTGCTGGGACACTCAGTCCTGTTATAAACAGATTCAGTGCTGGGACACTCAGTCCTGTTACACACACACATTCAGTGCTGGGACACTCAGTCCTGTTACACACACACACTCAGTGCTGGGACACTCAGTCCTGTTATAAACAGATTCAGTGCTGGGACACTCAGACCTGTTATAAACACACAGATTCAGTGCTGGGACACTCAGTCCTGTTATAAACACAGTCAGTGCTGGGACACTCAGTCCTGTTATAAACACACAGATTCAGTGCTGGGACACTCAGTCCTGTTATGCACACACAGTCAGTGCTGGGACACTCTGTCCTGTTATAAACACACAGATTCAGTGCTGGGACACTCAGTCCTGTTATAAACACACAGATTCAGTGCTGGGACACTCACTCCTGTTATACACACACATTCAGTGCTGGGACACTCAGTCCTGTTACACACACACATTCAGTGCTGGGACACTCAGTCCTGTTATTATCACACAGTCAGTGCTGGGACACTCAGTCCTGTTACACACAGATTCAGTGCAGGGACACTCAGTCCTGTTAAACACAGATTCAGTGCTGGGACACTTAGTCCTGTTATAAACACACACAGTCAGTGCAGGGACACTCAGTCCTGTTATAAACACACACATTCAGTGCTGGGACACTCAGTCTTGTTATAAACACACATAGTCAGTGCTGGGACACTCAGTCCTGTTAGAAACATATTCAGTGCTGGGACACTCAGTCCTGTTAGAAACACACACATTCAGTGCCGGGACACTCAGTCCTGTGATACACACAAAGTCAGTGCTGGGACTCTCAGTCCTGTTATAAACACAGTCAGTGCTGAGACACTCAGTCCTGTTATAAACACACAGATTCAGTGCTGGGACACTCAGTCCTGTTACACACAGATTCAGTGCTGGGACACTCAGTCCTGTTACACACAGATTCAGTGCTGAGACACTCAGTCCTGTTATACACACACAGTCAGTGCTGGGACACTCAGTCCTGTTATAAACACACAGTCAGTGCTGGGACACTCAGTCCTGTTATTATCACACAGTCAGTGCTGGGACACTCAGTCCTGTTACACACACAGATTCAGTGCGGGGACACTCAGTCCTGTTATAAACACACACATTCAGTGCTGGGACACTCAGTCCTGTTATAAACACACACAGTCAGTGCTGGGACACTCAGTCCAGTTATCCACTCACAGTCAGTGCTGAGACACACAGTCCTGTTATACACACACAGTCAGTGCTGGGACACTCAGTCCTGTTATAAACACTCAGATTCAGTGCTGGGGAACTCAGTCCTGTTATAAACACACAGATTCAGTGCTGGGACACTCAGTCCTGTTATAAACACACATTCAGTGCTGGGACACTCAGTCCTGTTACACACACACATTCAATGCTGGGACACTCAGTCCTGTTATAAACACACACATTCAGTGCTGGGACACACAGTCCTGTTATAAACAGATTCAGTGCTGGGACACTCAGTCCTGTTATAAACACAGTCAGTGCTGGGACACTCAGTCCTGTTATAAACACACAGATTCAGTGCTGGGACACTCAGTCCTGTTACACACAGATTCAGTGCTGGGACACTCAGTCCTGTTATAATCACACAGATTCAGTGCTGGGACACTCAGTCCTGTTACACACACACATTCAGTGCTGGGACACTCAGTCCTGTTACACACACACATTCAGTGCTGGGACACTCAGTCCTGTTATACACAGATTCAGTGCTGGGACACTCAGTCCTGTTATAAACACACAGTCAGTGCTGGGACACTCAGTCCTGTTATAAACACACAGTCAGTGCTGGGACACTCAGTCCTGTTATGAACACACAGATTCAGTGCTGGGACACTCAGTCCTGTTATACACAGATTCAGTGCAGGGACACTCAGTCCTGTTATAAACACACACATTCAGTGCTGGGACACTCAGTCCTGTTACACACACACATTCAGTGCTGGGATACTGAGTCATGTTACACACACAGATTAAGTGCTGGGACACTCAGTCCTGTTATAAACACACAGACAGTGCTGGGACACTCTGTCCTGTTATCCACACACATTAAGTGCTGGGACACTCAGTCCTGTTATAAACACACACATTCAGTGCTGGGACACTCAGTCCTGTTACACACACACATTCAGTGCTGGGACACTCAGTCCTGTTAGAAACAGATTCAGTGCTGGGACACTCAGTCCTGTTATAAACACACACATTCAGTGCCGGGACACTCAGTCCTGTTACACACACACATTCAGTGCTGGGACACTCAGTCCTGTGATACACACACAGTCAGTGCCGGGACACTCAGTCCTGTTATAAACACACAGTCAGTGCTGGGACACTCAGTCCTGTTATAAACACACAGTCAGTGCTGGGACACTCAGTCCTGTTATAAACACACAGTCAGTGCTGGGACACTCAGTCCTGTTATAAACACACAGATTCAGTGCTGGGACACTCAGTCCTGTTATAAACACACACATTCAGTGCCGGGACACTCAGTCCTGTGATACACACACAGTCAGTGCTGGGACACTCAGTCCTGTTATAAACACACAGTCAGTGCTGGGACACTTAGTCCTGTTACAAACACAGTCAGTGCTGAGACACTCAGTCCTGTTATAAACACACAGATTCAGTGCTGGGACACTCAGTCCTGTTACACACAGATTCAGTGCTGGGACACTCAGTCCTGTTATAAACACACAGATTCAGTGCTGGGACACACAGTCCTGTTACACACACACATTCAGTGCTGGGACACTCAGTCCTGTTACACACACACATTCAGTGCTGGGACACTCAGTCCTGTTACACACACACATTCAGAGCTGGGACACTCAGTCCTGTTAAAAACACACAGTCAGTGCTGGGACACTCAGTCCTGTTATTATCACACAGTCAGTGCTGGGACACTCAGTCCTGTTATACACAGATTCAGTGCAGGGACACTTAGTCCTGTTACAAACACACACAGTCAGTGCTGGGACACTCAGTCCTGTTATAAACACACACAGTCAGTGCCGGGACACTCAGTCCTGTTAGAAACACACACATTCAGTGCTGGGACACTCAGTCTTGTTATAAACACACACAGTCAGTGCTGGGACACTCAGTCCTGTGATACACACAAAGTCAGTGCTGGGACTCTCAGTCCTGTTATAAACACAGTCAGTGCTGAGACACTCAGTCCTGTTATAAACACACAGATTCAGTGCTGGGACACTCAGTCCTGTTACACACAGATTCAGTGCTGGGACACTCAGTCCTGTTATACACACACAGTCAGTGCTGGGACACTCAGTCCTGTTATAAACACACAGATTCAGTGCTGGGACACTCAGTCCTGTTATACACACACAGTCAGTGCTGGGACACTCTGTCCTGTTATAAACACACAGATTCAGTGCTGGGACACTCAGTCCTGTTACACACAGATTCAGTGCTGAGACACTCAGTCCTGTTATACACACACAGTCAGTGCTGGGACACTCAGTCCTGTTATAAACACACAGATTCAGTGCTGGGACACTCAGTCCTGTTATACACACACAGTCAGTGCTGGGACACTCTGTCCTGTTATAAACACACAGATTCAGTGCTGGGACACTCAGTCCTGTTATACACAGATTCAGTGCTGGGACACTCAGTCCTGTTACACACACACATTCAGTGCAGGGACACTCAGTCCTGTTATAAACACACACATTCAGTGCTGGGACACTCAGTCCTGTTATAAACACACAGTCAGTGCTGGGACACTCAGTCCTGTTATTATCACACAGTCAGTGCTGGGACACTCAGTCCTGTTATAAACACACAGATTCAGTGCTGGGACACTCAGTCCTGTCATACACAGATTCAGTGCAGGGACACTCAGTCCTGTTAAACACAGATTCAGTGCTGGGACACTTAGTCCTGTTATAAACACACACATTCAGTGCTGGGACACTCATTCTTGTTATAAACACACACAGTCAGTGCAGGGACACTCAGTCCTGTTACACACACACATTCAGTGCTGGGACACTCAGTCCTGTTATAAACACACACATTCAGTGCTGGGACACTCAGTCCTGTTACACACACACATTCAGTGCTGGGACACTCAGTCCTGTTATAAACACACACATTCAGTGCTGGGACACTCAGTCCTGTTACACACACACATTCAGTGCTGGGACACTCAGTCCTGTTATACACACACATTCAGTGCTGGGACACTCAGTCCTGTTACACACACACATTCAGTGCTGGGACACTCAGTCCTGTTACACACACATTCAGTGCTGGGACACTCAGTCCTGTTACACACACCGATTCAGTGCTGGGACACTCAGTCCTGTTATACACACACACATTCAGTGCTGGGACACTCAGTCCTGTTATACACACACACATTCAGTGCTGGGACACTCAGTCCTGTTATACACAGATTCAGTGCTGGGACACTCAGTCCTGTTATAAACACACAGTCAGTGGTGGGACACTCAGTCCTGTTATAAACACAGTCAGTGCTGGGACACTCAGTCCTGTTATAAACACACAGATTCAGTGCTGGGACACTCAGTCCTGTTACACACACACATTCAGTGCTGGGACACTCAGTCCTGTTACACACACACATTCAGTGCTGGGACACTCAGTCCTGTTATAAACACACAGTCAGTGCTGGGACACTCAGTCCTGTTATTATCACACAGTCAGTGCTGGGACACTCAGTCCTGTTATAAACACACAGATTCAGTGCTGGGACACTCAGTCCTGTCATACACAGATTCAGTGCAGGGACACTCAGTCCTGTTAAACACAGATTCAGTGCTGGGACACTTAGTCCTGTTATAAACACACACATTCAGTGCTGGGACACTCATTCTTGTTATAAACACACACAGTCAGTGCTGGGACACTCAGTCCTGTTATAAACACACACATTCAGTGCTGGGACACTCAGTCCTGTTACACACACACATTCAGTGCTGGGACACTCAGTCCTGTTACACACACACATTCAGTGCTGGGACACTCAGTCCTGTTACACACACACATTCAGTGCTGGGACACTCAGTCCTGTTATACACAGATTCAGTGCTGGGACACTCAGTCCTGTTATAAACACAGTCAGTGCTGGGACACTCAGTCCTGTTATAAACACACAGATTCAGTGCTGGGACACTCAGTCCTGTTATAAACACACACATTCAGTGCCGGGACACTCAGTCCTGTGATACACACACAGTCAGTGCTGGGACACTCAGTCCTGTTATAAACACACAGTCAGTGCTGGGACACTCAGTCCTGTTACACACACACATTCAGTGCTGGGACACTCAGTCCTGTTACACACACATTCAGTGCTGGGACACTCAGTCCTGTTACACACACCGATTCAGTGCTGGGACACTCAGTCCTGTTATACACACACACATTCAGTGCTGGGACACTCAGTCCTGTTACACACACACATTCAGTGCTGGGACACTCAGTCCTGTTACACACACACATTCAGTGCTGGGACACTCAGTCCTGTTATACACAGATTCAGTGCTGGGACACTCAGTCCTGTTATAAACACACACATTCAGTGCTGGGACACTCAGTCCTGTTACACACACACATTCAGTGCTGGGACACTCAGTCCTGTTACACACACACATTCAGTGCTGGGACACTCAGTCCTGTTATACACAGATTCAGTGCTGGGACACTCAGTCCTGTTATAAACACACAGTCAGTGGTGGGACACTCAGTCCTGTTATAAACACAGTCAGTGCTGGGACACTCAGTCCTGTTATAAACACACAGATTCAGTGCTGGGACACTCAGTCCTGTTACACACACACATTCAGTGCTGGGACACTCAGTCCTGTTACACACACACATTCAGTGCTGGGACACTCAGTCCTGTTATAAACACACAGTCAGTGCTGGGACACTCAGTCCTGTTATTATCACACAGTCAGTGCTGGGACACTCAGTCCTGTTATAAACACACAGATTCAGTGCTGGGACACTCAGTCCTGTCATACACAGATTCAGTGCAGGGACACTCAGTCCTGTTAAACACAGATTCAGTGCTGGGACACTTAGTCCTGTTATAAACACACACATTCAGTGCTGGGACACTCATTCTTGTTATAAACACACACAGTCAGTGCTGGGACACTCAGTCCTGTTATAAACACACACATTCAGTGCTGGGACACTCAGTCCTGTTACACACACACATTCAGTGCTGGGACACTCAGTCCTGTTACACACACACATTCAGTGCTGGGACACTCAGTCCTGTTACACACACACATTCAGTGCTGGGACACTCAGTCCTGTTATACACAGATTCAGTGCTGGGACACTCAGTCCTGTTATAAACACAGTCAGTGCTGGGACACTCAGTCCTGTTATAAACACACAGATTCAGTGCTGGGACACTCAGTCCTGTTATAAACACACACATTCAGTGCCGGGACACTCAGTCCTGTGATACACACACAGTCAGTGCTGGGACACTCAGTCCTGTTATAAACACACAGTCAGTGCTGGGACACTCAGTCCTGTTACAAACACAGTCAGTGCTGAGACACTCAGTCCTGTTATAAACACACAGATTCAGTGCTGGGACACTCAGTCCTGTTACACACAGATTCAGTGCTGGGACACTCAGTCCTGTTACACACAGATTCAGTGCTGGAACACTCAGTCCTGTTATAAACACACACATTCAGTGCTGGGACACTCAGTCCTGTTACACACAGATTCAGTGCTGGGACACTCAGTCCTGTTATAAACAGATTCAGTGCTGGGACACTCAGTCCTGTTACACACACACATTCAGTGCTGGGACACTCAGTCCTGTTACACACACACATTCAGTGCTGGGACACTCAGTCCTGTTATACACAGATTCAGTGCTGGGACACTCAGTCCTGTTATAAACACAGTCAGTGCTGGGACACTCAGTCCTGTTATAAACACACAGATTCAGTGCTGGGACACTCAGTCCTGTTATAAACACACACATTCAGTGCCGGGACACTCAGTCCTGTGATACACACACAGTCAGTGCTGGGACACTCAGTCCTGTTATAAACACACAGTCAGTGCTGGGACACTCAGTCCTGTTACAAACACAGTCAGTGCTGAGACACTCAGTCCTGTTATAAACACACAGATTCAGTGCTGGGACACTCAGTCCTGTTACACACAGATTCAGTGCTGGGACACTCAGTCCTGTTACACACAGATTCAGTGCTGGAACACTCAGTCCTGTTATAAACACACAGATTCAGTGCTGGGACACACAGTCCTGTTACACACACACATTCAGTGCTGGGACACTCAGTCCTGTTACACACACACATTCAGTGCTGGGACACTCAGTCCTGTTACACACACACATTCAGTGCTGGGACACTCAGTCCTGTTAAAAACACACAGTCAGTGCTGGGACACTCAGTCCTGTTATTATCACACAGTCAGTGCTGGGACACTCAGTCCTGTTATAAGCACACAGATTCAGTGCTGGGACACTCAGTCCTGTTATACACAGATTCAGTGCAGGGACACTCAGTCCTGTTAAACACAGATTCAGTGCTGGGACACTTAGTCCTGTTATAAACACACACAGTCAGTGCAGGGACACTCAGTCCTGTTAAACACACATTCAGTTCTGGGACACTCAGTCTTGTTATAAACACACACAGTCAGTGCAGGGACACTCAGTCCTGTTATAAACACACACATTCAGTGCTGGGACACTCAGTCTTGTTATAAACACACACAGTCAGTGCTGGGACACTCAGTCCTGTTAGAAACATATTCAGTGCTGGGACACTCAGTCCTGTTAGAAACACACACATTCAGTGCCGGGACACTCAGTCCTGTGATACACACAAAGTCAGTGCTGGGACTCTCAGTCCTGTTATAAACACAGTCAGTGCTGAGACACTCAGTCCTGTTATAAACACACAGATTCAGTGCTGGGACACTCAGTCCTGTTACACACAGATTCAGTGCTGAGACACTCAGTCCTGTTAGACACACACAGTCAGTGCTGGGACACTCAGTCCTGTTATAAACACACAGATTCAGTGCTGGGACACTCAGTCCTGTTATACACACACAGTCAGTGCTGGGACACTCTGTCCTGTTATAAACACACAGATTCAGTGCTGGGACACTCAGTCCTGTTATACACAGATTCAGTGCTGGGACACTCAGTCCTGTTACACACACACATTCAGTGCTGGGACACTCAGTCCTGTTACACACACACATTCAGTGCTGGGACACTCAGTCCTGTTATAAACACACAGTCAGTGCTGGGACACTCTGTCCTGTCATACACAGATTCAGTGCAGGGACACTCAGTCCTGTTCAACACAGATTCAGTGCTGGGACACTTCGTCCTGTTATAAACACACACATTCAGTGCTGGGACACACATTCTTGTTATAAACACACACAGTCAGTGCAGGGACACTCAGTCCTGTTATAAACACACACATTCAGTGCTGGGACACTCAGTCCTGTTACACACACACATTCAGTGCTGGGACACTCAGTCCTGTTACACACACACATTCAGTGCTGGGACACTCAGTCCTGTTACACACACACATTCAGTGCTGGGACACTCAGTCCTGTTATAAACACAGTCAGTGCTGGGACACTCAGTCCTGTTATTATCACACAGTCAGTGCTGGGACACTCAGTCCTGTTAAACACAGATTCAGTGCTGGGACACTTAGTCCTGTTATAAACACACACATTCAGTGCTGGGACACTCAGTCTTATTATAAACACACACAGTCAGTGCAGGGACACTCAGTCCTGTTATAAACACACACATTCAGTGCTGGGACACTCAGTCCTGTTACACACACACATTCAGTGCTGGGACACTCAGTCCTGTTATAAACAGATTCAGTGCTGGGACACAGTCCTGTTGCACACACACATTCAGTGCTGGGACACTCAGTCCTGTTATAAACACACACATTCAGTGCTGGGACACTCAGTCTTATTATAAACACACACAGTCAGTGCAGGGACACTCAGTCCTGTTATAAACACACACATTCAGTGCTGGGACACTCAGTCCTGTTACACACACACATTCAGTGCTGGGACACTTAGTCCTGTTACACACACACATTCAGTGCTGGGACACTCAGTCCTGTTACACACACAGATTCAGTGCTGGGACACTCAGTCTTGTTATAAACACACACAGTCAGTGCAGGGACACTCAGTCCTGTTATAAACACACACATTCAGTGCTGGGACACTCAGTCCTGTTATCCACACACAGTCAGTGCTGAGACACTCAGTCCTGTTATCCACACACAGTCAGTGCTGAGACACACAGTCCTGTTATTCACACACAGTCAGTGCTGGGACACTCAGTCCTGTTACACACACAGAATCAGTGCTGGGACACTCAGTCCTGTTATAAACACACACATTCAGTGCTGGGACACTCAGTCCTGTTATAAACACACACAGTCAGTGCTGGGACACTCAGTCCTGTTATCCACACACAGTCAGTGCTGAGACACACAGTCCTGTTATTCACACACAGTCAGTGCTGGGACACTCAGGCCTGTTATAAACACACAGATTCAGTGCTGGGACACTCAGTCCTGTTATAAACACACAGATTCAGTGCTGGGACACTCAGTCCTGTTATAAACACACACAGTCAGTGCTGGGACACTCAGTCCAGTTATCCACACACAGTCAGTGCTGAGACACACAGTCCTGTTATACACACACAGTCAGTGCTGGGACACTCAGTCCTGTTATAAACACACAGATTCAGTGCTGGGACACTCAGTCCTGTTATAAACACACAGATTCAGTGCTGGGACACTCAGTCCTGTTATACAGATTCAGTGCAGGGACACTCAGTCCTGTTAAACACAGATTCAGTGCTGGGACACTTAGTCCTGTTATAAACACACACATTCAGTGCTGGGACACTCAGTCTTGTTATAAACACACAGTCAGTGCAGGGACACTCAGTCCTGTTATAAACACACACATTCAGTGCTGGGACACTCAGTCCTGTTACACACACACATTCAGTGCTGGGACACTTAGTCCTGTTACACACACAGATTAAGGGCTGGGACACTCAGTCCTGTTATAAACACACACATTCAGTGCTGGGACACTCAGTCCTGTTACACACACACATTCAGTGCTGGGACACTCAGTCCTGTTAGAAACAGATTCAGTGCTGGGACACTCAGTCCTGTTACACACACACATTCAGTGCTGGGACACTCAGTCCTGTTATACACAGATTCAGTGCTGGGACACTCAGTCCTGTTATAAACACACAGTCAGTGGTGGGACACTCAGTCCTGTTATAAACACAGTCAGTGCTGGGACACTCAGTCCTGTTATAAACACACAGATTCAGTGCTGGGACACTCAGTCCTGTTACACACACACATTCAGTGCTGGGACACTCAGTCCTGTTACACACACACATTCAGTGCTGGGACACTCAGTCCTGTTATAAACACACAGTCAGTGCTGGGACACTCAGTCCTGTTATTATCACACAGTCAGTGCTGGGACACTCAGTCCTGTTATAAACACACAGATTCAGTGCTGGGACACTCAGTCCTGTCATACACAGATTCAGTGCAGGGACACTCAGTCCTGTTAAACACAGATTCAGTGCTGGGACACTTAGTCCTGTTATAAACACACACATTCAGTGCTGGGACACTCATTCTTGTTATAAACACACACAGTCAGTGCTGGGACACTCAGTCCTGTTATAAACACACACATTCAGTGCTGGGACACTCAGTCCTGTTACACACACACATTCAGTGCTGGGACACTCAGTCCTGTTACACACACACATTCAGTGCTGGGACACTCAGTCCTGTTACACACACACATTCAGTGCTGGGACACTCAGTCCTGTTATACACAGATTCAGTGCTGGGACACTCAGTCCTGTTATAAACACAGTCAGTGCTGGGACACTCAGTCCTGTTATAAACACACAGATTCAGTGCTGGGACACTCAGTCCTGTTATAAACACACACATTCAGTGCCGGGACACTCAGTCCTGTGATACACACACAGTCAGTGCTGGGACACTCAGTCCTGTTATAAACACACAGTCAGTGCTGGGACACTCAGTCCTGTTACAAACACAGTCAGTGCTGAGACACTCAGTCCTGTTATAAACACACAGATTCAGTGCTGGGACACTCAGTCCTGTTACACACAGATTCAGTGCTGGGACACTCAGTCCTGTTACACACAGATTCAGTGCTGGAACACTCAGTCCTGTTATAAACACACACATTCAGTGCTGGGACACTCAGTCCTGTTACACACAGATTCAGTGCTGGGACACTCAGTCCTGTTATAAACAGATTCAGTGCTGGGACACTCAGTCCTGTTACACACACACATTCAGTGCTGGGACACTCAGTCCTGTTACACACACACATTCAGTGCTGGGACACTCAGTCCTGTTATACACAGATTCAGTGCTGGGACACTCAGTCCTGTTATAAACACAGTCAGTGCTGGGACACTCAGTCCTGTTATAAACACACAGATTCAGTGCTGGGACACTCAGTCCTGTTATAAACACACACATTCAGTGCCGGGACACTCAGTCCTGTGATACACACACAGTCAGTGCTGGGACACTCAGTCCTGTTATAAACACACAGTCAGTGCTGGGACACTCAGTCCTGTTACAAACACAGTCAGTGCTGAGACACTCAGTCCTGTTATAAACACACAGATTCAGTGCTGGGACACTCAGTCCTGTTACACACAGATTCAGTGCTGGGACACTCAGTCCTGTTACACACAGATTCAGTGCTGGAACACTCAGTCCTGTTATAAACACACAGATTCAGTGCTGGGACACACAGTCCTGTTACACACACACATTCAGTGCTGGGACACTCAGTCCTGTTACACACACACATTCAGTGCTGGGACACTCAGTCCTGTTACACACACACATTCAGTGCTGGGACACTCAGTCCTGTTAAAAACACACAGTCAGTGCTGGGACACTCAGTCCTGTTATTATCACACAGTCAGTGCTGGGACACTCAGTCCTGTTATAAGCACACAGATTCAGTGCTGGGACACTCAGTCCTGTTATACACAGATTCAGTGCAGGGACACTCAGTCCTGTTAAACACAGATTCAGTGCTGGGACACTTAGTCCTGTTATAAACACACACAGTCAGTGCAGGGACACTCAGTCCTGTTAAACACACATTCAGTTCTGGGACACTCAGTCTTGTTATAAACACACACAGTCAGTGCAGGGACACTCAGTCCTGTTATAAACACACACATTCAGTGCTGGGACACTCAGTCTTGTTATAAACACACACAGTCAGTGCTGGGACACTCAGTCCTGTTAGAAACATATTCAGTGCTGGGACACTCAGTCCTGTTAGAAACACACACATTCAGTGCCGGGACACTCAGTCCTGTGATACACACAAAGTCAGTGCTGGGACTCTCAGTCCTGTTATAAACACAGTCAGTGCTGAGACACTCAGTCCTGTTATAAACACACAGATTCAGTGCTGGGACACTCAGTCCTGTTACACACAGATTCAGTGCTGAGACACTCAGTCCTGTTAGACACACACAGTCAGTGCTGGGACACTCAGTCCTGTTATAAACACACAGATTCAGTGCTGGGACACTCAGTCCTGTTATACACACACAGTCAGTGCTGGGACACTCTGTCCTGTTATAAACACACAGATTCAGTGCTGGGACACTCAGTCCTGTTATACACAGATTCAGTGCTGGGACACTCAGTCCTGTTACACACACACATTCAGTGCTGGGACACTCAGTCCTGTTACACACACACATTCAGTGCTGGGACACTCAGTCCTGTTATAAACACACAGTCAGTGCTGGGACACTCTGTCCTGTCATACACAGATTCAGTGCAGGGACACTCAGTCCTGTTCAACACAGATTCAGTGCTGGGACACTTCGTCCTGTTATAAACACACACATTCAGTGCTGGGACACACATTCTTGTTATAAACACACACAGTCAGTGCAGGGACACTCAGTCCTGTTATAAACACACACATTCAGTGCTGGGACACTCAGTCCTGTTACACACACACATTCAGTGCTGGGACACTCAGTCCTGTTACACACACACATTCAGTGCTGGGACACTCAGTCCTGTTACACACACACATTCAGTGCTGGGACACTCAGTCCTGTTATAAACACAGTCAGTGCTGGGACACTCAGTCCTGTTATTATCACACAGTCAGTGCTGGGACACTCAGTCCTGTTAAACACAGATTCAGTGCTGGGACACTTAGTCCTGTTATAAACACACACATTCAGTGCTGGGACACTCAGTCTTATTATAAACACACACAGTCAGTGCAGGGACACTCAGTCCTGTTATAAACACACACATTCAGTGCTGGGACACTCAGTCCTGTTACACACACACATTCAGTGCTGGGACACTCAGTCCTGTTATAAACAGATTCAGTGCTGGGACACAGTCCTGTTGCACACACACATTCAGTGCTGGGACACTCAGTCCTGTTATAAACACACACATTCAGTGCTGGGACACTCAGTCTTATTATAAACACACACAGTCAGTGCAGGGACACTCAGTCCTGTTATAAACACACACATTCAGTGCTGGGACACTCAGTCCTGTTACACACACACATTCAGTGCTGGGACACTTAGTCCTGTTACACACACACATTCAGTGCTGGGACACTCAGTCCTGTTACACACACAGATTCAGTGCTGGGACACTCAGTCTTGTTATAAACACACACAGTCAGTGCAGGGACACTCAGTCCTGTTATAAACACACACATTCAGTGCTGGGACACTCAGTCCTGTTATCCACACACAGTCAGTGCTGAGACACTCAGTCCTGTTATCCACACACAGTCAGTGCTGAGACACACAGTCCTGTTATTCACACACAGTCAGTGCTGGGACACTCAGTCCTGTTACACACACAGAATCAGTGCTGGGACACTCAGTCCTGTTATAAACACACACATTCAGTGCTGGGACACTCAGTCCTGTTATAAACACACACAGTCAGTGCTGGGACACTCAGTCCTGTTATCCACACACAGTCAGTGCTGAGACACACAGTCCTGTTATTCACACACAGTCAGTGCTGGGACACTCAGGCCTGTTATAAACACACAGATTCAGTGCTGGGACACTCAGTCCTGTTATAAACACACAGATTCAGTGCTGGGACACTCAGTCCTGTTATAAACACACACAGTCAGTGCTGGGACACTCAGTCCAGTTATCCACACACAGTCAGTGCTGAGACACACAGTCCTGTTATACACACACAGTCAGTGCTGGGACACTCAGTCCTGTTATAAACACACAGATTCAGTGCTGGGACACTCAGTCCTGTTATAAACACACAGATTCAGTGCTGGGACACTCAGTCCTGTTATACAGATTCAGTGCAGGGACACTCAGTCCTGTTAAACACAGATTCAGTGCTGGGACACTTAGTCCTGTTATAAACACACACATTCAGTGCTGGGACACTCAGTCTTGTTATAAACACACAGTCAGTGCAGGGACACTCAGTCCTGTTATAAACACACACATTCAGTGCTGGGACACTCAGTCCTGTTACACACACACATTCAGTGCTGGGACACTTAGTCCTGTTACACACACAGATTAAGTGCTGGGACACTCAGTCCTGTTATAAACACACACATTCAGTGCTGGGACACTCAGTCCTGTTACACACACACATTCAGTGCTGGGACACTCAGTCCTGTTAGAAACAGATTCAGTGCTGGGACACTCAGTCCTGTTATAAACACACACATTCAGTGCTGGGACACTCAGTCCTGTTCGAAACAGATCCAGTGCTGGGACACTCAGTCCTGTTATAAACACACACAGTCAGTGCAGGGACACTCAGTCCTGTTATAAACACACACATTCAGTGCTGGGGCACTCAGTCCTGTTACACACACACATTCAGTGCTGGGACACTCAGTCCTGTTATACACAGATTCAGTGCTGGGACACTCAGTCCTGTTATAAACACAGTCAGTGCTGGGACACTCAGTCCTGTTATTATCACACAGTCAGTGCTGGGACACTCAGTCCTGTTATAAACACACAGATTCAGTGCTGGGACACTCAGTCCTGTTAAACACAGATTCAGTGCTGGGACACTTAGTCCTGTTATAAACACACACATTCAGTGCTGGGACACTCAGTCCTGTTATAAACACACACATTCAGTGCTGGGACACTCAGTCTTATTATAAACACACACAGTCAGTGCAGGGACACTCAGTCCTGTTATAAACACACACATTCAGTGCTGGGACACTCAGTCCTGTTACACACACACATTCAGTGCTGGGACACTTAGTCCTGTTACACACACAGATTCAGTGCTGGGACACTCAGTCCTGTCATAAACACACAGATTCAGTGCTGGGTCACTCAGTCCTGTTATAAACACACAGATTCAGTGCTGGGACACTCAGTCCTGTTATAAACACACAGATTCAGTGCTGGGACACTCAGTCCTGTTATAAACACACAGATTCAGTGCTGGGACACTCAGTCCTGTTATAAACACAAACATTCAGTGCTGGGACACTCAGTACTGTTACACACACACATTCAGTGCTGGGACACTCAGTCCTGTTATAAACACACAGATTCAGTGCTGGGACACTCAGTACTGTTCTGCACAGATTCAGTGCTGGGACACTCAGTCCTGTTATAAACACACACATTCAGTGCTGGGACACTTAGTCCTGTTATAAACACACACATTCAGTGCTGGGACACTCAGTCCTGTTATAAACACACAGTCGTCAGTGCAGGGACACTCAGTCCTGTTATAAACACACACATTCAGTGCTGGGACACTCAGTCCTGTTACACACACACATTCAGTGCTGGGACACTCAGTCCTGTTATAAACACACACAGTCAGTGCTGGGACACTCAGTCCTGTAATCCACACACAGTCAGTGCTGAGACACACAGTCCTGTTATTCACACACAGTCAGTGCTGGGACACTCAGTCCTGTTATACACAGAATCAGTGCTGGGACACTCAGTCCTGTTATAAACACACAGATTCAGTGCTGGGACACTCTGTCCTGTTATAAACACACAGATTCAGTGCTGGGACACTCAGTCCTGTTACACACACACATTCAGTGCTGGGACACTCAGTCCTGTTACACACACACATTCAATGCTGGGACACTCAGTCCTGTTATAAACACACACATTCAGTGCTGGGACACTCAGTCCTGTTATAAACAGATTCAGTGCTGGGACACTCAGTCCTGTTATAAACACAGAGATTCAGTGCTGGGACACTCAGTCCTGTTACACACAGATTCAGTGCTGGGACACTCAGTCCTGTTATACACAGAATCAGTGCTGGGACACTCAGTCCTGTTGCACACACACATTCAGTGCTGGGACACTCAGTCCTGTTACACACACACATTCAGTGCTGGGACAGTCAGTCCTGTTATACACAGATTCTGTGCTGGGACACTCAGTCCTGTTATAAACACACAGTCAGTGCTGGGACACTCAGTCCTGTTATTCTCACACAGTCAGTGCTGGGACAATCAGTCCTGTTACACACACAGATTCAGTGCGGGGACACTCAGTCCTGTTATAAACACACACATTCAGTGCTGGGACACTCAGTCCTGTTATAAACACACACAGTCAGTGCTGGGACACTCAGTCCTGTTATAAACACACAGATTCAGTGCTGGGACACTCAGTCCTGTTATAAACACACAGATTCAGTGCTGGGACACTCAGTCCTGTTATACACAGATTCATTGCAGGGACACTCAGTCCTGTTAAACACAGATTCAGTGCTGGGACACTTAGTCCTGTTATAAACACACACATTCAGTGCTGGGACACTCAGTCCTGTTACACACACACATTCAGTGCTGGGAAACTCAGTCCTGTTAGAAACAGATTCAGTGCTGGGACACTCAGTCCTGTTATAAACACACACATTCAGTGCTGGGACACTCAGTCCTGTTCGAAACAGATTCAGTGCCGGGACACTCAGTCCTGTGATACACACACAGTCAGTGCTGAGACACTCAGTCCTGTTATAAACACACAGATTCAGTGCTGGGACACTCAGTCCTGTTATAAACACCCACATTCAGTGCCGGGACACTCAGTCCTGTGATACACACACAGTCAGTGCTGGGACACTCAGTCCTGTTATAAACACACAGTCAGTGCTGGGACACTCAGTCCTGTTACAAACACAGTCAGTGCTGAGACACTCAGTCCTGTTATAAACACACAGATTCAGTGCTGGGACACTCAGTCCTGTTACACACACACATTCAGTGCTGGGACACTCAGTCGTGTTACACACAGATTCAGTGCTGGGACGCTCAGTCCTGTTATAAACACACAGATTCAGTGCTGGGACACTCAGTCCTGTTATCAACACACAGATTCAGTGCTGGGACACTCAGTCCTGTTATAAACACACACATTCAGTGCTGGGACACTCAGTCCTGTTATAAACACACACATTCAGTGCTGGGACACTCAGTCCTGTTATAAACACACACATTCAATGCTGGGACACTCAGTCCTGTTAGAAACAGATTCAGTGCTGGGACACTCAGTCCTGTTATAAACACACACATTCAGTGCTGGGACACTCAGTCCTGTTCGAAACAGATTCAGTGCCGGGACACTCAGTCCTGTGATACACACACAGTCAGTGCTGGGACACTCAGTCCTGTTATAAACACACAGTCAGTGCTGGGACACTCAGTCCTGTTATAAACACAGTCAGTGCTGAGACACTCAGTCCTGTTATAAACACACAGATTCAGTGCTGGGACACTCAGTCCTGTTATAAACACACACATTCAGTGCCAGGACACTCAGTCCTGTGATACACACACAGTCAGTGCTGGGACACTCAGTCCTGTTATAAACACACAGTCAGTGCTGGGACACTCAGTCCTGTTACAAACACACAGATTCAGTGCTGGGACACTCAGTCCTGTTACAAACACACAGATTCAGTGCTGGGACACTCAGTCCTGTTACACACAGATTCAGTGCTGGGACACTCAGTCGTGTTACACACACATTCAGTGCTGGGACACTCAGTCCTGTTATAAACACACAGATTCAGTGCTGGGACACTCAGTCCTGTTACACACACACATTCAGTGCTGGGACACTCAGTCCTGTTACACACACACATTCAGTGCTGGGACACTCAGTCCTGTTATAAACACACAGTCAGTGCTGGGACACTCAGTCCTGTTATAAACACACAGATTCAGTGCTGGGACACTCAGTCCTGTTATACACAGATTCAGTGCAGGGACACTCAGTCCTGTTAAACACAGATTCAGTGCTGGGACACTTAGTCCTGTTATAAACACACACATTCAGTGCTGGGACACTCAGTCTTGTTATAAACACACACAGTCAGTGCAGGGACACTCAGTCCTGTTATAAACACACACATTCAGTGCTGGGACACTCAGTCCTGTTACACACACACATTCAGTGCTGGGACACTCAGTCCTGTTACACACACACATTCAGTGCTAGGACACTCAGTCCTGTTACACACACAGATTCAGTGCTGGGACACTCAGTCCTGTTATAAACACACAGTCAGTGCTGGGACACTCAATCCTGTTATTATCACACAGTCAGTGCTGGGACACTCAGTCCTGTTACACACACACATTCAGTGCTGGGACACTTAGTCCTGTTACACACACAGATTCAGTGCTGGGACACTCAGTCCTGTTATAAACACACACATTCAGTGCTGGCCACTCAGTCCTGTTATAAACACACAGATTCAGTGCTGGGACACTCAGTCCTGTTATAAACACACACATTCAGTGCTAGGACACTCAGTCCTGTTACACACACACATTCAGTGCTGGGACACTCAGTCCTGTTATAAACAGATTCAGTGCTGGGACACTCAGTCCTGTTACACACACACATTCAGTGCTGGGACACTCAGTCCTGTTCCACACAAACATTCAGTGCTGGGACACTCAGTCCTGTTGTAAACACACACATTCAGTGCTGGGACACTCAGTCCTGTTATAAACAGATTCAGTGCTGGGACACTCAGTCCTGTTATAAACACACACATTCAGTGCTGGGACATTCAGTCCTGTTATAAACACAGTCAGTGCTGGGACACTCAGTCCTGTTATAAACACACAGATTCAGTGCTGGGACACGCAGTCCTGTTGCACACAGATTCAGTGCTGGGACACTCAGTCCTGTTACACACACACATTCAGTGCTGGGACACTCAGTCCTGTTATTCACAGAATCAGTGCTCGGACACTCAGTCCTGTTATAAACACACACATTCAGTGCTGGGACACTCAGTCCTGTTATACACAGATTCAGTGCTGGGACACTCAGTCCTGTTATAAACACACAGTCAGTGCTGGGACACTCAGTCCTGTTATTATCACACAGTCAGTGCTGGGACACTCAGTCCTGTTATAAACACACAGATTCAGTGCTGGGACACTCAGTCCTGTTATACACAGATTCAGTGCAGGGACACTCAGTCCTGTTATAAACACACACATTCAGTGCTGGGACACTCAGTCCTGTTATAAACACACACAGTCAGTGCTGGGACACTCAGTCCTGTTATGAACACACACATTCAGTGCTGGGACACTCAGTCCTGTTATAAACACACACATTCAGTGCTGGGACACTCAGTCCTGTTATAAACACACACATTCAGTGCTGGGACACTCAGTCCTGTTAGAAACAGATTCAGTGCTGGGACACTCAGACCTGTTAGAAACACACACATTCAGTGCCGGGACACTCAGTCCTGTGATAAACACACATTAAGCGCTGGGACACTCAGTCCTGTTACACACACACATTCAGTGCTGGGACACTCAGTCCTGTTTGAAACAGATTCAGTGCTGGGACACTCAGTCCTGTTAAAAACACACATTCAGTGCTGGGACACTCAGTCCTGTTATAAACACAGTCAGTGCTGAGACACTCAGTCCTGTTGTAAACACACAGATTCAGTGCTGGGACACTCAGTCCTGTTACACACAGATTCAGTGCAGGGACACTCAGTCCTGTTAAACACAGATTCAGTGCTGGGACACTCAGTCCTGTTATAAACACACACAGTCAGTGCAGGGACACTCAGTCCTGTTATCAACACACACATTCAGTGCTGGGACACTCAGTCCTGTTACACACACACATTCAGTGCTGGGACACTCAGTCCTGTTATACACAGATTCAGTGCAGGGACACTCAGTCCTGTTAAACACAGATTCAGTGCTGGGACACTCAGTCCTGTTATAAACACACACAGTCAGTGCAGGGACACTCAGTCCTGTTACAAACACACAGATTCAGTGCTGGGACACTCAGTCCTGTTACAAACACACAGATTCAGTGCTGGGACACTCAGTCCTGTTACACACAGATTCAGTGCTGGGACACTCAGTCGTGTTACACACAGATTCAGTGCTGGGACACTCAGTCCTGTTATAAACACACAGATTCAGTGCTGGGACACTCAGTCCTGTTACACACACACATTCAGTGCTGGGACACTCAGTCCTGTTACACACACACATTCAGTGCTGGGACACTCAGTCCTGTTATAAACACACAGTCAGTGCTGGGACACTCAGTCCTGTTATAAACACACAGATTCAGTGCTGGGACACTCAGTCCTGTTATACACAGATTCAGTGCAGGGACACTCAGTCCTGTTAAACACAGATTCAGTGCTGGGACACTTAGTCCTGTTATAAACACACACATTCAGTGCTGGGACACTCAGTCTTGTTATAAACACACACAGTCAGTGCAGGGACACTCAGTCCTGTTATAAACACACACATTCAGTGCTGGGACACTCAGTCCTGTTACACACACACATTCAGTGCTGGGACACTCAGTCCTGTTACACACACACAGTCAGTGCTGGGACACTCAATCCTGTTATTATCACACAGTCAGTGCTGGGACACTCAGTCCTGTTACACACACACATTCAGTGCTGGGACACTCAGTCCTGTTACACACACAGATTCAGTGCTGGGACACTCAGTCCTGTTATAAACACACACATTCAGTGCTGGCCACTCAGTCCTGTTATAAACACACAGATTCAGTGCTGGGACACTCAGTCCTGTTATAAACACACACATTCAGTGCTAGGACACTCAGTCCTGTTACACACACACATTCAGTGCTGGGACACTCAGTCCTGTTATAAACAGATTCAGTGCTGGGACACTCAGTCCTGTTACACACACACATTCAGTGCTGGGACACTCAGTCCTGTTCCACACAAACATTCAGTGCTGGGACACTCAGTCCTGTTGTAAACACACACATTCAGTGCTGGGACACTCAGTCCTGTTATAAACAGATTCAGTGCTGGGACACTCAGTCCTGTTATAAACACACACATTCAGTGCTGGGACATTCAGTCCTGTTATAAACACAGTCAGTGCTGGGACACTCAGTCCTGTTATAAACACACAGATTCAGTGCTGGCACACGCAGTCCTGTTGCACACAGATTCAGTGCTGGGACACTCAGTCCTGTTACACACACACATTCAGTGCTGGGACACTCAGTCCTGTTATTCACAGAATCAGTGCTCGGACACTCAGTCCTGTTATAAACACACACATTCAGTGCTGGGACACTCAGTCCTGTTATACACAGATTCAGTGCTGGGACACTCAGTCCTGTTATAAACACACAGTCAGTGCTGGGACACTCAGTCCTGTTATTATCACACAGTCAGTGCTGGGACACTCAGTCCTGTTATAAACACACAGATTCAGTGCTGGGACACTCAGTCCTGTTATACACAGATTCAGTGCAGGGACACTCAGTCCTGTTATAAACACACACATTCAGTGCTGGGACACTCAGTCCTGTTATAAACACACACAGTCAGTGCTGGGACACTCAGTCCTGTTATGAACACACACATTCAGTGCTGGGACACTCAGTCCTGTTATAAACACACACATTCAGTGCTGGGACACTCAGTCCTGTTATAAACACACACATTCAGTGCTGGGACACTCAGTCCTGTTAGAAACAGATTCAGTGCTGGGACACTCAGACCTGTTAGAAACACACACATTCAGTGCCGGGACACTCAGTCCTGTGATAAACACACATTAAGCGCTGGGACACTCAGTCCTGTTACACACACACATTCAGTGCTGGGACACTCAGTCCTGTTTGAAACAGATTCAGTGCTGGGACACTCAGTCCTGTTAAAAACACACATTCAGTGCTGGGACACTCAGTCCTGTTAAACACAGATTCAGTGCTGGGACACTCAGTCCTGTTATAAACACACACAGTCAGTGCAGGGACACTCAGTCCTGTTATCAACACACACATTCAGTGCTGGGACACTCAGTCCTGTTACACACACACATTCAGTGCTGGGACACTCAGTCCTGTTATACACAGATTCAGTGCAGGGACACTCAGTCCTGTTAAACACAGATTCAGTGCTGGGACACTCAGTCCTGTTATAAACACACACAGTCAGTGCAGGGACACTCAGTCCTGTTATCAACACACACATTCAGTGCTGGGACACTCAGTCCTGTTACACACACACATTCAGTGCTGGGACACTCAGTCCTGTTAAACACAGATTCAGTGCTGGGACACTCAGTCCTGTTATAAACACACACAGTCAGTGCAAGGACACTCAGTCCTGTTATAAACACACACATTCAGTGCTGGGACACTCAGTCCTGTTACACACAGATTCAGTGCAGGGACACTCAGTCCTGTTAAACACAGATTCAGTGCTGGGACACTCAGTCCTGTTATAAACACACACAGTCAGTGCAGGGACACTCAGTCCTGTTATCAACACACACATTCAGTGCTGGGACACTCAGTCCTGTTACACACACACATTCAGTGCTGGGACACTCAGTCCTGTTATACACAGATTCAGTGCAGGGACACTCAGTCCTGTTAAACACAGATTCAGTGCTGGGACACTCAGTCCTGTTATAAACACACACAGTCAGTGCAGGGACACTCAGTCCTGTTATCAACACACACATTCAGTGCTGGGACACTCAGTCCTGTTACACACACACATTCAGTGCTGGGACACTCAGTCCTGTTAAACACAGATTCAGTGCTGGGACACTCAGTCCTGTTATAAACACACACAGTCAGTGCAAGGACACTCAGTCCTGTTATAAACACACACATTCAGTGCTGGGACACTCAGTCCTGTGACACACACACATTCAGTGCTGGGACACTCAGTCCTGTTACACACACACATTCAGTGCTGGGACACTCAGTCCTGTTATACACAGATTCAGTGCTGGGACACTCAGTCCTGTTATAAACACACAGTCAGTGCAGGGACACTCAGTCCTGTTGTAAACACACACATTCAGTGCTGGGACACTCAGTCCTGTTACACACACACATTCAGTGCTGGGACACTTAGTCCTGTTACACACACAGATTCAGTGCTGGGACACTCAGTCCTGTTATAAACACACAGACAGTGCTGGGACACTCTGTTCTGTTATCCACACACATTCAGTGCTGGGACACTCAGTCCTGTTACACACACAGATTCAGTGCGGGGACACTCAGTCCTGTTATAAACACACACATTCAGTGCTGGGACACTCAGTCCTGTTATAAACACACACAGTCAGTGCTGAGACACACAGTCCTGTTGTACACACACAGTCAGTGCTGGGACACTCTGTCCTGTTATAAACACACAGATTCAGTGCTGGGACACTCAGTCCTGTTATACACACACAGTCAGTGCTGGGACACTCAGTCCTGTTATGCACACACAGTCAGTGCTGGGACACTCTGTCCTGTTATAAACACACAGATTCAGTGCTGGGACACTCAGTCCTGTTATAAACACAAACATTCAGTGCTGGGACACTCAGTCCTGTTACACACACACACATTCAGTGCTGGGACACTCAGTCCTGTTATAAACAGATTCAGTGCTGGGACACTCAGTCCTGTTACACACACACATTCAGTGCTGGGACACTCAGTCCTGTTACACACACACATTCAATGCTGGGACACTCAGTCCTGTTATAAACACACACATTCAGTGCTGGGACACTCAGTCCTGTTATAAACAGATTCAGTGCTGGGACACTCAGTCCTGTTATAAACACAGTCAGTGCTGGGACACTCAGTCCTGTTATAAACACACAGAGTCAGTGCTGGGACACTCAGTCCTGTTACACACAGATTCAGCGCTGGGACACTCAGTCCTGTTATTCACAGAATCAGTGCTGGGACACTCAGTCCTGTTATAAACACACAGATTTAGTGCTGGGACACTCCGTCCTGTTACACACACACATTCAGTGCTGGGACACTCAGTCCTGTTATACACAGATTCAGTGCTGGGACACTCAGTCCTGTTTTCAACACACAGATTCAGTGCTGCGACACTCTGTCCTGTTATAAACACACAGATTCAGTGCTGGGACACTCAGTCCTGTTATAAACACACAGATTCAGTGCTGGGACACTCAGTCCTGTTATAAACACAAACATTCAGTGCTAGGACACTCAGTCCTGTTACACACACACATTCAGTGCTGGGACACTCAGTCCTGTTACACACACACATTCAGTGCTGGGACACTCAGTCCTGTTATAAACAGATTCAGTGCTGGGACACTCAGTCCTGTTACACACACACATTCAGTGCTGGGACACTCAGTCCTGTTATAAACACAAACATTCAGTGCTAGGACACTCAGTCCTGTTACACACACACATTCAGTGCTGGGACACTCAGTCCTGTTACACACACACATTCAGTGCTGGGACACTCAGTCCTGTTATAAACAGATTCAGTGCTGGGACACTCAGTCCTGTTACACACACACATTCAGTGCTGGGACACTCAGTCCTGTTATAAACACACACATTCAGTGCTGGGACACTCAGTCCTGTTATAAACAGATTCAGTGCTGGGACACTCAGTCCTGTTACACACAGATTCAGTGCAGGGACACTCAGTCCTGTTAAACACAGATTCAGTGCTGGGACACTCAGTCCTGTTATAAACACACACAGTCAGTGCAGGGACACTCAGTCCTGTTATCAACACACACATTCAGTGCTGGGACACTCAGTCCTGTTACACACACACATTCAGTGCTGGGACACTCAGTCCTGTTATACACAGATTCAGTGCTGGGACACTTAGTCTTGTTATAAACACACACATTCAGTGCAAGGACACTCAGTCCTGTTATAAACACACACATTCAGTGCTGGGACACTCAGTCCTGTGACACACACACATTCAGTGCTGGGACACTCAGTCCTGTTACACACACACATTCAGTGCTGGGACACTCAGTCCTGTTATACACAGATTCAGTGCTGGGACACTCAGTCCTGTTATACACAGATTCAGTGCTGGGACACTCAGTCCTGTTATAAACACACAGTCAGTGCAGGGACACTCAGTCCTGTTGTAAACACACACATTCAGTGCTGGGACACTCAGTCCTGTTACACACACACATTCAGTGCTGGGACACTTAGTCCTGTTACACACACAGATTCAGTGCTGGGACACTCAGTCCTGTTATAAACACACAGACAGTGCTGGGACACTCTGTTCTGTTATCCACACACATTCAGTGCTGGGACACTCAGTCCTGTTACACACACAGATTCAGTGCGGGGACACTCAGTCCTGTTATAAACACACACATTCAGTGCTGGGACACTCAGTCCTGTTATAAACACACAGACAGTGCTGGGACACTCTGTTCTGTTATCCACACACATTCAGTGCTGGGACACTCAGTCCTGTTACACACACAGATTCAGTGCGGGGACACTCAGTCCTGTTATAAACACACACATTCAGTGCTGGGACACTCAGTCCTGTTATAAACACACACAGTCAGTGCTGAGACACACAGTCCTGTTGTACACACACAGTCAGTGCTGGGACACTCTGTCCTGTTATAAACACACAGATTCAGTGCTGGGACACTCAGTCCTGTTATACACACACAGTCAGTGCTGGGACACTCAGTCCTGTTATGCACACACAGTCAGTGCTGGGACACTCTGTCCTGTTATAAACACACAGATTCAGTGCTGGGACACTCAGTCCTGTTATAAACACAAACATTCAGTGCTGGGACACTCAGTCCTGTTACACACACACACATTCAGTGCTGGGACACTCAGTCCTGTTATAAACAGATTCAGTGCTGGGACACTCAGTCCTGTTACACACACACATTCAGTGCTGGGACACTCAGTCCTGTTACACACACACATTCAATGCTGGGACACTCAGTCCTGTTATAAACACACACATTCAGTGCTGGGACACTCAGTCCTGTTATAAACAGATTCAGTGCTGGGACACTCAGTCCTGTTATAAACACAGTCAGTGCTGGGACACTCAGTCCTGTTATAAACACACAGAGTCAGTGCTGGGACACTCAGTCCTGTTACACACAGATTCAGCGCTGGGACACTCAGTCCTGTTATTCACAGAATCAGTGCTGGGACACTCAGTCCTGTTATAAACACACAGATTTAGTGCTGGGACACTCCGTCCTGTTACACACACACATTCAGTGCTGGGACACTCAGTCCTGTTATACACAGATTCAGTGCTGGGACACTCAGTCCTGTTATTATCACACAGTCAGTGCTGGGACACTCAGTCCTGTTATAAACACACAGATTCAGTGCTGGGACACCCAGTCCTGTTATACACAGATTCAGTGCTGGGACACTCAGTCCTGTTTTCAACACACAGATTCAGTGCTGGGACACTCTGTCCTGTTATAAACACACAGATTCAGTGCTGGGACACTCAGTCCTGTTATAAACACACAGATTCAGTGCTGGGACACTCAGTCCTGTTATAAACACAAACATTCAGTGCTAGGACACTCAGTCCTGTTACACACACACATTCAGTGCTGGGACACTCAGTCCTGTTACACACACACATTCAGTGCTGGGACACTCAGTCCTGTTATAAACAGATTCAGTGCTGGGACACTCAGTCCTGTTACACACACACATTCAGTGCTGGGACACTCAGTCCTGTTCCACACACACATTCAGTGCTGGGACACTCAGTCCTGTTATAAACACACACATTCAGTGCTGGGACACTCAGTCCTGTTATAAACAGATTCAGTGCTGGGACACTCAGTCCTGTTAGAAACAGATTCAGTGCTGGGACACTCAGTCCTGTTAGAAACACACACATTCAGTGCCGGGACACTCAGTCCTGTGAGAAACACACATTCAGCGCTGGGACACTCAGTCCTGTTACACACACACATTCAGTGCTGGGACACTCAGTCCTGTTAGAAACAGATTCAGTGCTGGGACACTCAGTCCTGTTATAAACACACAGTCAGTGCTGGGACACTCAGTCCTGTTATAAACACAGTCAGTGCTGAGACACTCAGTCCTGTTGTAAACACACAGATTCAGTGCTGGGACACTCAGTCCTGTTATAAACACACAGATTCAGTGCTGGGACACTCAGTCCTGTTATAAACACACAGATTCAGTGCTGGGACACTCAGTCCTGTTACACACACACATTCAGTGCTGGGACACTCAGTCCTGTTACACACACACATTCAGTGCTGGGACACTCAGTCCTGTTATAAACACACAGTCAGTGCTGGGACACTCAGTCCTGTTATTATCACACAGTCAGTGCTGGGACACTCAGTCCTGTAATAAACACACAGATTCAGTGCTGGGACACTCAGTCCTGTTATACACAGATTCAGTGCAGGGACACTCAGTCCTGTTAAACACAGATTCAGTGCTGGGACACTTAGTCCTGTTGTAAACACACACAGTCAGTGCAGGGACACTCAGTCCTGTTATAAACACACACATTCAGTGCTGGGACACTCAGTCCTGTTACACACACACATTCAGTGCTGGGACACTCAGTCCTGTTATACACAGATTCAGTGCTGGGACACTCAGTCTTGTTATAAACACACACAGTCAGTGCAGGGACACTCAGTCCTGTTATAAACACACACATTCAGTGCTGGGACACTCAGTCCTGTGACACACACACATTCAGTGCTGGGACACTCAGTCCTGTTATACACAGATTCAGTGCTGGGACACTCAGTCCTGTTATAAACACACAGTCAGTGCAGGGACACTCAGTCCTGTTATAAACACACACATTCAGTGCTGGGACACTCAGTCCTGTTACACACACACATTCAGTGCTGGGACACTCAGTCCTGTTACACACACACATTCAGTGCTGGGACACTTAGTCCTGTTACACACACAGATTCAGTGCTGGGACACTCAGTCCTGTTATAAACACACAGATTCAGTGCTGGGACACTCAGTCCTGTTATAAACACACACATTCAGTGCTGGGACACTCAGTCCTGTTATAAACACACACAGTCAGTGCTGGGACACTCAGTCCTGTTAGACACACACACATTCAGTGCTGGGACACTCAGTCCTGTTATACACACTCACATTCAGTGCTGGGACACTCAGTCCTGTTATAAACACACATTCAGGCCTGGGACACTCAGTCCTGTTATGCACACACACATTCAGTGCTGGGACACACAGCCCTGTGACACACATATTCAGTGCTGGGACACTCAGTCCTGCTTTAAACACAGTCAGTGCTGGGACACTCAGTCCTGTTATAAACACACAGATTCAGTGCTGGGACACTCAGTCCTGTTATAAACACACACATTCAGTGCTGGGACACTCAGTCCTGTTATAAACACACACAGTCAGTGCTGGGACACTCAGTCCTGTTGTACACACACAGTCAGTGCTGGGACACTCTGTCCTGTTATAAACACACAGATTCAGTGCTGGGACACTCAGTCCTGTTATACACACACAGTCAGTGCTGGGACACTCTGTCCTGTTATAAACACACAGATTCAGTGCTGGGACACTCAGTCCTGTTATAAACACAAACATTCAGTGCTGGGACACTCAGTCCTGTTACGCACACACACATTCAGTGCTGGGACACTCAGTCCTGTGAGAAACAGATTCAGTGCTGGGACACTCAGTCCTGTTTTCAACACAGTCAGTGCTGGGACACTCAGTCCTGTTATAAACACACAGAGTCAGTGCTGGGACACTCAGTCCTGTTACACACAGATTCAGTGCTGGGACACTCAGTCCTGTTACACACACACATTCAGTGCTGGGACACTCAGTCCTGTTATACACAGATTCAGAGCTGGGACACTCAGTCCTGTTATTATCACACAGTCAGTGCTGGGACACTCAGTCCTGTTATAAACACACAGATTCAGTGCTGGGACACTCAGTCCTGTTATACACAGATTCAGTGCTGGGACACTCAGTCCTGTTATACACAGATTCAGTGCTGGGACACTCAGTCCTGTTATACACAGATTCAGTGCTGGGACACTCAGTCCTGTTATACACAGATTCAGTGCTGGGACACTCAGTCCTGTTACACACACACAGTCAATGCTGGGACACTCAGTCCTGTTATACACAGATTCAGTGCAGGGACACTCAGTCCTGTTAAACACAGATTCAGTGCTGGGACACTTAGTCCTGTTATAAACACACACATTCAGTGCTGGGACACTCAGTCCTGTTATAAACACACACATTCAGTGCTGGGACACTCAGTCCTGTTAGACACACACATTCAGTGCTGGGACACTTAGTCCTGTTACACACACAGATTCAGTGCTGGCACACTCAGTCCTGTTATCCACACACATTCAGTGCTGGGACACTCAGTCCTGTTAAACACACAGATTTAGTGCTGGGACACTCAGTCCTGTTAAACACACAGATTCAGTGCTGGGACACTCAGTCCTGTTATCCACACACATTCAGTGCTGGGACACTCAGTCCTGTTAAACACACAGATTCAGTGCTGGGACACTCAGTCCTGTTATAAACACACACAGTCAGTGCTGGGACACTCAGTCCTGTTATAAACACACACATTCAGTGCTGGGATACTCAGTCCTGTTATAAACACACACATTCAGTGCTGGGACACTCAGTCCTGTTATAAACACACACATTCAGTGCTGGGACACTCAGTCCTGTTAGACACACACACATTCAGTGCTGGGACACTCAGTCCTGTTAGACACACACACATTCAGTGCTGGGACACTCAGTCCTGTTATACACACACATTCAGTGCTGGGACACTCAGTCCTGTTAGACACACACACATTCAGTGCTGGGACACTCAGTCCTGTTAGACACACACACATTCAGTGCTGGGACACTCAGTCCTGTTATACACACTCACATTCAGTGCTGGGACACTCAGTCCTGTTATAAACACACATTCAGGCCTGGGACACTCAGTCCTGTTATGCACACACACATTCAGTGCTGGGACACACAGCCCTGTGACACACATATTCAGTGCTGGGACACTCAGTCCTGCTTTAAACACAGTCAGTGCTGGGACACTCAGTCCTGTTATAAACACACACATTCAGTGCTGGGACACTCAGTCCTGTTATAAACACACACAGTCAGTGCTGGGACACTCAGTCCTGTTATCCACACACAGTCAGTGCTGAGACACACAGTCCTGTTGTACACACACAGTCAGTGCTGGGACACTCTGTCCTGTTATAAACACACAGATTCAGTGCTGGGACACTCAGTCCTGTTATACACACACAGTCAGTGCTGGGACACTCTGTCCTGTTATAAACACACAGATTCAGTGCTGGGACACTCAGTCCTGTTATAAACACAAACATTCAGTGCTGGGACACTCAGTCCTGTTACACACACACACATTCAGTGCTGGGACACTCAGTCCTGTTATAAACAGATTCAGTGCTGGGACACTCAGTCCTGTTTTCAACACAGTCAGTGCTGGGACACTCAGTCCTGTTACACACAGATTCAGTGCTGGGACACTCAGTCCTGTTACACACACACATTCAGTGCTGGGACACTCAGTCCTGTTATACACAGATTCAGTGCTGGGACACTCAGTCCTGTTATTATCACACAGTCAGTGCTGGGACACTCAGTCCTGTTATAAACACACAGATTCAGTGCTGGGACACTCAGTCCTGTTATACACAGATTCAGTGCTGGGACACTCAGTCCTGTTATACACAGATTCAGTGCTGGGACACTCAGTCCTGTTATACACAGATTCAGTGCTGGGACACTCAGTCCTGTTACACACACACAGTCAATGCTGGGACACTCAGTCCTGTTATACACAGATTCAGTGCAGGGACACTCAGTCCTGTTAAACACAGATTCAGTGCTGGGACACTTAGTCCTGTTATAAACACACACATTCAGTGCTGGGACACTCAGTCCTGTTATAAACACACACATTCAGTGCTGGGACACTCAGTCCTGTTAGACACACACATTCAGTGCTGGGACACTTAGTGCTGTTACACACACAGATTCAGTGCTGGCACACTCAGTCCTGTTATCCACACACATTCAGTGCTGGGACACTCAGTCCTGTTAAACACACAGATTTAGTGCTGGGACACTCAGTCCTGTTAAACACACAGATTCAGTGCTGGGACACTCAGTCCTGTTATCCACACACATTCAGTGCTGGGACACTCAGTCCTGTTAAACACACAGATTCAGTGCTGGGACACTCAGTCCTGTTATAAACACACACAGTCAGTGCTGGGACACTCAGTCCTGTTATAAACACACACATTCAGTGCTGGGATACTCAGTCCTGTTATAAACACACACATTCAGTGCTGGGACACTCAGTCCTGTTATAAACACACACATTCAGTGCTGGGACACTCAATCCTGTTAGACACACACACATTCAGTGCTGGGACACTCAGTCCTGTTAGACACACACACATTCAGTGCTGGGACACTCAGTCCTGTTATAAACACACATTCAGGCCTGGGACACTCAGTCCTGTTATGCACACACACATTCAGTGCTGGGACACAGAGCCCTGTGACACACATATTCAGTGCTGGGACACTCAGTCCTGCTTTAAACACAGTCAGTGCTGGGACACTCAGTACTGTTATAAACACACAGATTCAGTGCTGGGACACTCAGTCCTGTTACACACAGATTCAGTGCTGGGACACTCAGTCCTGTTACAAAAACACACATTCAGTGCTGGGACACTCAGTCCTGTTACACACAGATTCAGGCCTGGGGCACTCAGTCCTGTTGCACACACATTCAGGCCTGGGACACTCAGTCCTGTTATACACACACAGTCAGTGCTGGGACACTCAGTCCTGTTATACACACACAGTCAGTGCTGGGACACTCAGTCCTGTTAGACACACACAGTCAGTGCTGGGACACTCAGTCCTGTTATAAATACACAGATTCAGTGCTGGGACACTCAGTCCTGTTATAAACACACAGATTCAGTGCTGGGACACTCAGTCCTGTTATTATCACACAGTCAGTGCTGGGACACTCAGTCCTGTAATAAACACACAGATTCAGTGCTGGGACACTCAGTCCTGTTATACACAGATTCAGTGCAGGGACACTCAGTCCTGTTAAACACAGATTCAGTGCTGGGACACTTAGTCCTGTTGTAAACACACACAGTCAGTGCAGGGACACTCAGTCCTGTTATAAACACACACATTCAGTGCTGGGACACTCAGTCCTGTTACACACACACATTCAGTGCTGGGACACTCAGTCCTGTTATACACAGATTCAGTGCTGGGACACTCAGTCTTGTTATAAACACACACAGTCAGTGCAGGGACACTCAGTCCTGTTATAAACACACACATTCAGTGCTGGGACACTCAGTCCTGTGACACACACACATTCAGTGCTGGGACACTCAGTCCTGTTATACACAGATTCAGTGCTGGGACACTCAGTCCTGTTATAAACACACAGTCAGTGCAGGGACACTCAGTCCTGTTATAAACACACACATTCAGTGCTGGGACACTCAGTCCTGTTACACACACACATTCAGTGCTGGGACACTCAGTCCTGTTACACACACACATTCAGTGCTGGGACACTTAGTCCTGTTACACACACAGATTCAGTGCTGGGACACTCAGTCCTGTTATAAACACACAGATTCAGTGCTGGGACACTCAGTCCTGTTATAAACACACACATTCAGTGCTGGGACACTCAGTCCTGTTATAAACACACACAGTCAGTGCTGGGACACTCAGTCCTGTTAGACACACACACATTCAGTGCTGGGACACTCAGTCCTGTTATACACACTCACATTCAGTGCTGGGACACTCAGTCCTGTTATAAACACACATTCAGGCCTGGGACACTCAGTCCTGTTATGCACACACACATTCAGTGCTGGGACACACAGCCCTGTGACACACATATTCAGTGCTGGGACACTCAGTCCTGCTTTAAACACAGTCAGTGCTGGGACACTCAGTCCTGTTATAAACACACAGATTCAGTGCTGGGACACTCAGTCCTGTTATAAACACACACATTCAGTGCTGGGACACTCAGTCCTGTTATAAACACACACAGTCAGTGCTGGGACACTCAGTCCTGTTGTACACACACAGTCAGTGCTGGGACACTCTGTCCTGTTATAAACACACAGATTCAGTGCTGGGACACTCAGTCCTGTTATAAACACAAACATTCAGTGCTGGGACACTCAGTCCTGTTACACACACACACATTCAGTGCTGGGACACTCAGTCCTGTGAGAAACAGATTCAGTGCTGGGACACTCAGTCCTGTTTTCAACACAGTCAGTGCTGGGACACTCAGTCCTGTTATAAACACACAGAGTCAGTGCTGGGACACTCAGTCCTGTTACACACAGATTCAGTGCTGGGACACTCAGTCCTGTTACACACACACATTCAGTGCTGGGACACTCAGTCCTGTTATACACAGATTCAGAGCTGGGACACTCAGTCCTGTTATTATCACACAGTCAGTGCTGGGACACTCAGTCCTGTTATAAACACACAGATTCAGTGCTGGGACACTCAGTCCTGTTATACACAGATTCAGTGCTGGGACACTCAGTCCTGTTATACACAGATTCAGTGCTGGGACACTCAGTCCTGTTATACACAGATTCAGTGCTGGGACACTCAGTCCTGTTACAC
Source organism: Heterodontus francisci (assembly GCF_036365525.1). Lineage (NCBI taxonomy): Eukaryota > Metazoa > Chordata > Chondrichthyes > Heterodontiformes > Heterodontidae > Heterodontus > Heterodontus francisci. The sequence goes on along the minus strand of NC_090402.1, from coordinate 3,609,128 downwards.
ACACACAGTCAATGCTGGGACACTCAGTCCTGTTATACACAGATTCAGTGCAGGGACACTCAGTCCTGTTAAACACAGATTCAGTGCTGGGACACTTAGTCCTGTTATAAACACACACATTCAGTGCTGGGACACTCAGTCCTGTTATAAACACACACATTCAGTGCTGGGACACTCAGTCCTGTTAGACACACACATTCAGTGCTGGGACACTTAGTCCTGTTACACACACAGATTCAGTGCTGGCACACTCAGTCCTGTTATCCACACACATTCAGTGCTGGGACACTCAGTCCTGTTAAACACACAGATCTAGTGCTGGGACACTCAGTCCTGTTAAACACACAGATTCAGTGCTGGGACACTCAGTCCTGTTATCCACACACATTCAGTGCTGGGACACTCAGTCCTGTTAAACACACAGATTCAGTGCTGGGACACTCAGTCCTGTTATAAACACACACAGTCAGTGCTGGGACACTCAGTCCTGTTATAAACACACACATTCAGTGCTGGGATACTCAGTCCTGTTATAAACACACACATTCAGTGCTGGGACACTCAGTCCTGTTAGACACACACACATTCAGTGCTGGGACACTCAGTCCTGTTAGACACACACACATTCAGTGCTGGGACACTCAGTCCTGTTATACACACACATTCAGTGCTGGGACACTCAGTCCTGTTAGACACACACACATTCAGTGCTGGGACACTCAGTCCTGTTAGACACACACACATTCAGTGCTGGGACACTCAGTCCTGTTATACACACTCACATTCAGTGCTGGGACACTCAGTCCTGTTATAAACACACATTCAGGCCTGGGACACTCAGTCCTGTTATGCACACACACATTCAGTGCTGGGACACACAGCCCTGTGACACACATATTCAGTGCTGGGACACTCAGTCCTGCTTTAAACACAGTCAGTGCTGGGACACTCAGTCCTGTTATAAACACACACATTCAGTGCTGGGACACTCAGTCCTGTTATAAACACACACAGTCAGTGCTGGGACACTCAGTCCTGTTATCCACACACAGTCAGTGCTGAGACACACAGTCCTGTTGTACACACACAGTCAGTGCTGGGACACTCTGTCCTGTTATAAACACACAGATTCAGTGCTGGGACACTCAGTCCTGTTATACACACACAGTCAGTGCTGGGACACTCTGTCCTGTTATAAACACACAGATTCAGTGCTGGGACACTCAGTCCTGTTATAAACACAAACATTCAGTGCTGGGACACTCAGTCCTGTTACACACACACACATTCAGTGCTGGGACACTCAGTCCTGTTATAAACAGATTCAGTGCTGGGACACTCAGTCCTGTTTTCAACACAGTCAGTGCTGGGACACTCAGTCCTGTTATAAACACACAGAGTCAGTGCTGGGACACTCAGTCCTGTTACACACAGATTCAGTGCTGGGACACTCAGTCCTGTTACACACACACATTCAGTGCTGGGACACTCAGTCCTGTTATACACAGATTCAGTGCTGGGACACTCAGTCCTGTTATTATCACACAGTCAGTGCTGGGACACTCAGTCCTGTTATAAACACACAGATTCAGTGCTGGGACACTCAGTCCTGTTATACACAGATTCAGTGCTGGGACACTCAGTCCTGTTATACACAGATTCAGTGCTGGGACACTCAGTCCTGTTATACACAGATTCAGTGCTGGGACACTCAGTCCTGTTACACACACACAGTCAATGCTGGGACACTCAGTCCTGTTATACACAGATTCAGTGCAGGGACACTCAGTCCTGTTAAACACAGATTCAGTGCTGGGACACTTAGTCCTGTTATAAACACACACATTCAGTGCTGGGACACTCAGTCCTGTTATAAACACACACATTCAGTGCTGCGACACTCAGTCCTGTTAGACACACACATTCAGTGCTGGGACACTTAGTGCTGTTACACACACAGATTCAGTGCTGGCACACTCAGTCCTGTTATCCACACACATTCAGTGCTGGGACACTCAGTCCTGTTAAACACACAGATTTAGTGCTGGGACACTCAGTCCTGTTAAACACACAGATTCAGTGCTGGGACACTCAGTCCTGTTATCCACACACATTCAGTGCTGGGACACTCAGTCCTGTTAAACACACAGATTCAGTGCTGGGACACTCAGTCCTGTTATAAACACACACAGTCAGTGCTGGGACACTCAGTCCTGTTATAAACACACACATTCAGTGCTGGGATACTCAGTCCTGTTATAAACACACACATTCAGTGCTGGGACACTCAGTCCTGTTATAAACACACACATTCAGTGCTGGGACACTCAGTCCTGTTAGACACACACACATTCAGTGCTGGGACACTCAGTCCTGTTAGACACACACACATTCAGTGCTGGGACACTCAGTCCTGTTATAAACACACATTCAGGCCTGGGACACTCAGTCCTGTTATGCACACACACATTCAGTGCTGGGACACAGAGCCCTGTGACACACATATTCAGTGCTGGGACACTCAGTCCTGCTTTAAACACAGTCAGTGCTGGGACACTCAGTACTGTTATAAACACACAGATTCAGTGCTGGGACACTCAGTCCTGTTACACACAGATTCAGTGCTGGGACACTCAGTCCTGTTATAAACACACACATTCAGTGCTGGGACACTCAGTCCTGTTACACACAGATTCAGGCCTGGGGCACTCAGTCCTGTTGCACACACATTCAGGCCTGGGACACTCAGTCCTGTTATACACACACAGTCAGTGCTGGGACACTCAGTCCTGTTATACACACACAGTCAGTGCTGGGACACTCAGTCCTGTTAGACACACACAGTCAGTGCTGGGACACTCAGTCCTGTTATAAATACACAGATTCAGTGCTGGGACACTCAGTCCTGTTATAAACACACAGATTCAGTGCTGGGACACTCAGTCCTGTTATAAACACACAGATTCCGTGCTGGGACACTCAGTCCTGTTATACACACACAGTCAGTGCTGGGACACTCAGTCCTGTTATACACACACAGTCAGTGCTGGGACACTCAGTCCTGTTAAAAACACACAGATTCAGTGCTGGGACACTCAGTCCTGTTATAAACACACAGATTCAATGCTGGGACACTCAGTCCTGTTATAAAGACACAGAATCAGTGCTGGGACACACAGTCCTGTTATAAACACACACATTCAGTGCTGGGACACTCAGTCCTGTTACACACACACATTCAGTGCTGGGACACTCACTCCTGTTATAAACAGATTCAGTGCTGGGACACTCAGTCCTGTTTTAAACACAGTCAGTGCTGGGACACTCAGTCCTGTTATAAACACACAGATTCAGTGCTGGGACACTCAGTCCTGTTACACACAGATTCAGTGCTGGGACACTCAGTCCTGTTATACACAGATTCAGTGCCGGGACACTCAGTCCTGTTATAAACACACAGATTCAGTGCTGGGACACTCAGTCCTGTTACACACACACATTCAGTGCTGGGACACTCAGTCCTGTTATACACACACATTCAGTGCTGGGACACTCAGTCCTGTTATACACAGATTCAGTGCTGGGACACTCAGTCCTGTTATAAACACACAGATTCAGTGCTGGGACACTCAGTCCTGTTACACACACACATTCAGTGCTGGGACACTCACTCCTGTTATAAACAGATTCAGTGCTGGGACACTCAGTCCTGTTATAAACACAGTCAGTGCTGGGACACTCAGCCCTGTTATAAACACACACATTCAGTGCTGGGACACTCAGTCCTGTTATAAACACACACATTCAGTGCTGGGACACTCAGTCCTGTTATCAACACACAGATTCAGTGCTGGGCCACTCAATCCTGTTATAAACACACAGATTTAGTGCTGGGACACTCAGTCCTGTTATGCACACACAGTCAATGCTGGGACACTCAGTCCTGTTACACACACACATTCAGTGCTGGGACACTCAGTCCTGTTATAAACAGATTCAGTGCTGGGACACTCAGTCCTGTTACACACAGATTCAGTGCTGGGACACTCAGTCCTGTTATAAACACACAGATTCAGTGCTGGGACACTCAGTCCTGTTACACACACACATTCAGTGCTGGGACACTCAGTCCTGTTATAAACAGATTCAGTGCCGGGACACTCAGTCCTGTGATACACACACAGTCAGTGCTGGGACACTCAGTCCTGTTATAAACACACAGTCAGTGCTGGGACACTCAGTCCTGTTATACACACACAGTCAGTGCTGGGACACTCAGTCCTGTTATAAACACACAGATTCAGTGCTGGGACACTCAGTCCTGTTATAAACACACAGATTCAGTGCTGGGACACTCAGTCCTGTTATACACACACAGTCAGTGCTGGGACACTCTGTCCTGTTATAAACACACAGATTCAGTGCTGGGACACTCAGTCCTGTTGTAAACAGACAGATTCAGTGCTGGGACACTCAGTCCTGTTATAAAAACACACATTCAGTGCTGGGACACTCAGTCCTGTTACACACACACATTCAGTGCTGGGACACTCAGTCCTGTTACACACACACATTCAGTGCTCGGACACTCAGTCCTGTTATAAAAACACACATTCAGTGCTGGGACACTCAGTCCTGTTATAAACAGATTCAGTGCTGGGACACTCAGTCCTGTTATAAACAGATTCAGTGCTGGGACACTCAGTCCTGTTATAAACAGATTCAGTGCTGGGACACTCAGTCCTGTTATAAACACAGTCAGTGCTGGGACACTCAGTCCTGTTACACACACACATTCAGTGCTGGGACACTCAGTCCTGTTATAAACAGATTCAGTGCTGGGACACACAGTCCTGTTATAAACACAGTTAGTGCTGGGACACTCAGTCCTGTTATAAACACACAGATTCAGTGCTGGGACACTCAGTCCTGTTACACACATATTCAGTGCTGGGACACTCAGTCCTGTTATAAACACAGTAAGTGCTGGGACACTCAGTCCTGTTATAAACACACAGATTCAGTGCTGGGACACTCAGTCCTGTTATAAACACACAGATTCAGTGCTGGGACACTCAGTCCTGTTACACACACATTCAGTGCTGGGACACTCAGTCCTGTTATAAACACAGTCAGTGCTGGGACACTCAGTCCTGTTATAAACACACAGATTCAGTGCTGGGACACTCAGTCCTGTTATACACAGATTCAGTGCCGGGACACTCAGTCCTGTTATAAACACACAGATTCAGTGCTGGGGCACTCAGTCCTGTTACACACACACATTCAGTGCTGGGACACTCAGTCCTGTTACACACACACATTCAGTGCTGGGACACTCACTCCTGTTATAAACAGATTCAGTGCTGGGACACTCAGTCCTGTTTTAAACACAGTCAGTGCTGGGACACTCAGTCCTGTTATAAACACACAGATTCAGTGCTGGGACACTCAGTCCTGTTACACACAGATTCAGTGCTGGGACACTCAGTCCTGTTATACACAGATTCAGTGCCGGGACACTCAGTCCTGTTATAAACACACAGATTCAGTGCTGGGACACTCAGTCCTGTTACACACACACATTCAGTGCTGGGACACTCAGTCCTGTTATACACACACATTCAGTGCTGGGACACTCAGTCCTGTTATACACAGATTCAGTGCTGGGACACTCAGTCCTGTTATAAACACACACATTCAGTGCTGGGACACTCAGTCCTGTTACACACACACATTCAGTGCTGGGACACTCACTCCTGTTATAAACAGATTCAGTGCTGGGACACTCAGTCCTGTTATAAACACAGTCAGTGCTGGGACACTCAGCCCTGTTATAAACACACACATTCAGTGCTGGGACACTCAGTCCTGTTATAAACACACACATTCAGTGCTGGGACACTCAGTCCTGTTATCAACACACAGATTCAGTGCTGGGACACTCAATCCTGTTATAAACACACAGATTTAGTGCTGGGACACTCAGTCCTGTTATGCACACACAGTCAATGCTGGGACACTCAGTCCTGTTACACACACACATTCAGTGCTGGGACACTCAGTCCTGTTATAAACAGATTCAGTGCTGGGACACTCAGTCCTGTTACACACAGATTCAGTGCTGGGACACTCAGTCCTGTTATAAACACACAGATTCAGTGCTGGGACACTCAGTCCTGTTACACACACACATTCAGTGCTGGGACACTCAGTCCTGTTATAAACAGATTCAGTGCCGGGACACTCAGTCCTGTGATACACACACAGTCAGTGCTGGGACACTCAGTCCTGTTATAAACACACAGTCAGTGCTGGGACACTCAGTCCTGTTATACACACACAGTCAGTGCTGGGACACTCAGTCCTGTTATAAACACACAGATTCAGTGCTGGGACACTCAGTCCTGTTATAAACACACACATTCAGTGCTGGGACACTCAGTCCTGTTACACACACACATTCAGTGCTGGGACACTCAGTCCTGTTACACACACACATTCAGTGCTGGGACACTCAGTCCTGTTATAAAAACACACATTCAGTGCTGGGACACTCAGTCCTGTTATAAACAGATTCAGTGCTGGGACACTCAGTCCTGTTATAAACAGATTCAGTGCTGGGACACTCAGTCCTGTTATAAACACAGTCAGTGCTGGGACACTCAGTCCTGTTACACACACACATTCAGTGCTGGGACACTCAGTCCTGTTATAAACAGATTCAGTGCTGGGACACTCAGTCCTGTTATAAACTCAGTCAGTGCTGGGACACTCAGTCCTGTTATAAACACACAGATTCAGTGCTGGGACACTCAGTCCTGTTACACACATATTCAGTGCTGGGACACTCAGTCCTGTTATAAACACAGTAAGTGCTGGGACACTCAGTCCTGTTATAAACACACAGATTCAGTGCTGGGACACTCAGTCCTGTTACACACACATTCAGTGCTGGGACACTCAGTCCTGTTATAAACACAGTCAGTGCTGGGACACTCAGTCCTGTTATAAACACACAGATTCAGTGCTGGGACACTCAGTCCTGTTATACACAGATTCAGTGCCGGGACACTCAGTCCTGTTATAAACACACAGATTCAGTGCTGGGGCACTCAGTACTGTTACACACACACATTCAGTGCTGGGACACTCAGTCCTGTTACACACACACATTCAGTGCTGGGACACTCAGTCCTGTTATACACAGATTCAGTGCTGGGACACTCAGCCCTGTTATAAACACACACATTCAGTGCTGGGACACTCAGTCCTGTTATAAACACACACATTCAGTGCTGGGACACTCAGTCCTGTTATCAACACACAGATTCAGTGCTGGGACACTCAATCCTGTTATAAACACACAGATTTAGTGCTGGGACACTCAGTCCTGTTATACACACACAGTCAATGCTGGGACACTCAATCCTGTTACACACACACATTCAGTGCTGGGACACTCAGTCCTGTTATAAACAGATTCAGTGCTGGGACACTCAGTCCTGTTATAAACACACACATTCAGTGCTGGGACACTCAGTCCTGTTACACACAGATTCAGGCCTGGGGCACTCAGTCCTGTTGCACACACATTCAGGCCTGGGACAGTCAGTGCTGGGACACTCAGTCCTGTTCTACACACACAGTCAGTGCTGGGACACTCAGTCCTGTTAGACACACACAATCAGTGCTGGGACACTCAGTCCTGTTATAAACACACAGATTCAGTGCTGGGACACTCAGTCCTGTTATAAACGCACAGATTCAATGCTGGGACACTCAGTCCTGTTATAAAGACACAGAATCAGTGCTGGGACACACAGTCCTGTTATAAACACACACATTCAGTGCTGGGACACGCAGTCCTGTTATAAACACACAGATTCAGTGCTGGGACACTCAGTCCTGTTATAAACACACAGATTCAATGTTGGGACACTCAGTCCTGTTATAAACACACAGATTCAGTGCTGGGACACACAGTCCTGTTATAAACACACAGATTCAGTGCTGGGAGACTCAGTCCTGTTACACACACACATTCAGTGCTGGGACACTCACTCCTGTTATAAACAGATTCAGTGCTGGGACACAGTCCTGTTCCACACACACATTCAGTGCTGGGACACTCAGTCCTGTTATAAACACACACATTCAGTGCTGGGACACTCAGTCCTGTTATAAACACAGTCAGTGCTGGGAAACTCAGTCCTGTTATAAACACACAGAGTCAGTGCTGGGACACTCAGTCCTGTTACACACACACATTCAGTGCTGGGACACTCAGTCCTGTTATAAACAGATTCAGTGCTGGGACACTCAGTCCTGTTATAAACACACACATTCAGTGCCGGGACACTCAGTCCTGTGATACACACACAGTCAGTGCTGGGACACTCAGTCCTGTTATAAACACACAGTCAGTGCTGGGACACTCAGTCCAGTTATACACACACAGTCAGTGCTGGGACACTCAGTCCTGTTATAAACACACAGTCAGTGCTGGGACACTCAGTCCTGTTATTCACACACAGTCAGTGCTGAGACACTCAGTCCTGTTATAAACACACAGATTCAGTGTTGGGACACTCTGTCCTGTTATAAACACACAGATTCAGTGCTGGGACACTCAGTCCTGTTGTAAACACACAGATTCAGTGCTGGGACACTCAGTCCTGTTATAAACACACACATTCAGTGCTGGGACACTCTGTCCTGTTATAAACACACACATTCAGTGCTGGGACACTCTGTCCTGTTATAAACACACACATTCAGTGCTGGGACACTCAGTCCTGTTACACACACACATTCAGTGCTGGTACACTCAGTCCTGTTACACACACACATTCAGTGCTGGGACACTCAGTCCTGTTACAAAAACACACATTCAGTGCTGGGACACTCAGTCCTGTTATAAACAGATTCAGTGCTGGGACACTCAGTCCTGTTATAAACACACACATTCAGTGCTGGGACACTCAGTCCTGTTACACACAGATTCAGGCCTGGGGCACTCAGTCCTGTTGCACACACATTCAGGCCTGGGACACTCAGTCCTGTTATACACACACAGTCAGTGCTGGGACACTCAGTCCTGTTATACACACACAGTCAGTGCTGGGACACTCAGTCCTGTTAGACACACACAATCCGTGCTGGGACACTCAGTCCTGTTATAAATACACAGATTCAGTGCTGGGACACTCAGTCCTGTTATAAACACACAGATTCAGTGCTGGGACACTCAGTCCTGTTATAAACACACAGATTCAGTGCTGGGACACTCAGTCCTGTTATACACACACAGTCAGTGCTGGGACACTCAGTCCTGTTATACACACACAGTCAGTGCTGGGACACTCAGTCCTGTTATAAACACACAGATTCAGTGCTGGGACACTCAGTCCTGTTATAAACACACAGATTCAATGCTGGGACACTCAGTCCTGTTATAAAGACACAGAATCAGTGCTGGGACACACAGTCCTGTTATGAACACACACATTCAGTGCTGGGACACTCAGTCCTGTTACACACACACATTCAGTGCTGGGACACTCACTCCTGTTAGAAACAGATTCAGTGCTGGGACACAGTCCTGTTATAAACACACACATTCAGTGCTGGGACACTCAGTCCTGTTACACACACACATTCAGTGCTGGGACACTCACTCCTGTTAGAAACAGATTCAGTGCTGGGACACAGTCCTGTTCCACACACACATTCAGTGCTGGGACACTCAGTCCTGTTATAAACACACACATTCAGTGCTGGGACACTCAGTCCTGTTATAAACAGATTCAGTGCTGGGACACTCAGTCCTGTTACACACAGATTCAGTGCTGGGACACTCAGTCCTGTTATACACACACAGTCAATGCTGTTTCACTCAGTCCTGTTACACACACATTCAGGCCTGGGACACTCAGTCCTGTTATAAACACACATTCAGGCCTGGGACACTCAGTCCTGTTATACACACACAATGAGGCCTGGGACACTCAGTCCTGTTATAAACACACACAGTCAGTGCTGGGACACTCAGTCCTGTTATAAACACACACATTCAGTGCTGGGACACTCAGTCCTGTTATACACACACAGTCAGTGCTGGGACACTCAGTCCTGTTACACACAGATTCAGTGCTGGGACACTCAGTCCTGTTATAAACACACAGATTCAGTGCTGGGACACTCAGTCCTGTTACACACACACATTCTTTGCTGGGACACTCAGTCCTGTTATAAACAGATTCAGTGCTGGGACACTCAGTCCTGTTATACACACACAGTCAGTGCTGAGACACTCAGTCCTGTTATAAACACACAGATTCAGTGTTGGGACACTCTGTCCTGTTATAAACACACAGATTCAGTGCTGGGACACTCAGTCCTGTTGTAAACACACAGATTCAGTGCTGGGACACTCAGTCCTGTTATAAACACACACATTCAGTGCTGGGACACTCTGTCCTGTTATAAACACACACATTCAGTGCTGGGACACTCAGTCCTGTTACACACACACATTCAGTGCTGGTACACTCAGTCCTGTTACACACACACATTCAGTGCTGGGACACTCAGTCCTGTTATACACACACAGTCAGTGCTGGGACACTCAGTCCTGTTAGACACACACAATCCGTGCTGGGACACTCAGTCCTGTTATAAATACACAGATTCAGTGCTGGGACACTCAGTCCTGTTATACACACACAGTCAGTGCTGGGACACTCAGTCCTGTTAGACACACACAATCCGTGCTGGGACACTCAGTCCTGTTATAAACACACAGATTCAGTGCTGGGACACTCAGTCCTGTTATAAACACACAGATTCAGTGCTGGGACACTCAGTCCTGTTATACACACACAGTCAGTGCTGGGACACTCAGTCCTGTTATACACACACAGTCAGTGCTGGGACACTCAGTCCTGTTATAAACACACAGATTCAGTGCTGGGACACTCAGTCCTGTTATAAACACACAGATTCAATGCTGGGACACTCAGTCCTGTTATAAAGACACAGAATCAGTGCTGGGACACACAGTCCTGTTATAAACACACACATTCAGTGCTGGGACACTCAGTCCTGTTACACACACACATTCAGTGCTGGGACACTCACTCCTGTTAGAAACAGATTCAGTGCTGGGACACAGTCCTGTTATAAACACACACATTCAGTGCTGGGACACTCAGTCCTGTTACACACACACATTCAGTGCTGGGACACTCACTCCTGTTAGAAACAGATTCAGTGCTGGGACACAGTCCTGTTCCACACACACATTCAGTGCTGGGACACTCAGTCCTGTTATAAACACACACATTCAGTGCTGGGACACTCAGTCCTGTTATAAACAGATTCAGTGCTGGGACACTCAGTCCTGTTACACACAGATTCAGTGCTGGGACACTCAGTCCTGTTATACACACACAGTCAATGCTGTTTCACTCAGTCCTGTTACACACACATTCAGGCCTGGGACACTCAGTCCTGTTATAAACACACATTCAGGCCTGGGACACTCAGTCCTGTTATACACACACAATGAGGCCTGGGACACTCAGTCCTGTTATAAACACACACAGTCAGTGCTGGGACACTCAGTCCTGTTATAAACACACACATTCAGTGCTGGGACACTCAGTCCTGTTATACACACACAGTCAGTGCTGGGACACTCAGTCCTGTTACACACAGATTCAGTGCTGGGACACTCAGTCCTGTTATAAACACACAGATTCAGTGCTGGGACACTCAGTCCTGTTACACACACACATTCTTTGCTGGGACACTCAGTCCTGTTATAAACAGATTCAGTGCTGGGACACTCAGTCCTGTTATAAACACACACATTCAGTGCCGGGACACTCAGTCCTGTGATACACACACAGTCAGTGCTGGGACACTCAGTCCTGTTATAAACACACAGTCAGTGCTGGGACACTTAGTCCTGTTATACACACACAGTCAGTGCTGGGACACTCAGTCCTGTTATAAACACACAGATTCAGTGCTGGGACACTCAGTCCTGTTATAAACACACAGATTCAGGGCTGGGACACTCAGTCCTGTTATACACACACAGTCAGTGCTGGGACACTCTGTCCTGTTATAAACACACAGATTCAGTGCTGGGACACTCAGTCCTGTTGTAAACACACAGATTCAGTGCTGGGACACTCAGTCCTGTTATAAACACACACATTCAGTGCTGGGACACTCAGTCCTGTTACACACACACATTCAGTGCTGGGACACTCAGTCCTGTTACACACACACATTCAGTGCTGGGACACTCAGTCCTGTTATAAACAGATTCAGTGCTGGGACACTCAGTCCTGTTATAAACACAGTCAGTGCTGGGACACTCAGTCCTGTTATAAACACAGTCAGTGCTGGGACACTCAGTCCTGTTACACACACACATTCAGTGCTGGGACACTCAGTCCTGTTATAAACAGATTCAGTGCTGGGACACTCAGTCCTGTTATAAACACAGTCAGTGCTGGGACACTCAGTCCTGTTATAAACACACAGATTCAGTGCTGGGACACTCAGTCCTGTTACACACATATTCAGTGCTGGGACACTCAGTCCTGTTATAAACACAGTAAGTGCTGGGACACTCAGTCTTGTTATAAACATACAGATTCAGTGCTGGGACACTCAGTCCTGTTACACACACATTCAGTGCTGGGACACTCAGTCCTGTTATAAACACAGTCAGTGCTGGGACACTCAGTCCTGTTATAAACACACAGATTCAGTGCTGGGACACTCAGTCCTGTTACACACATATTCAGTGCTGGGACACTCAGTCCTTAAATACACACACAGTCAGTGCTGAGACACTCAGTCCTGTTATACACACACAGATTCAGTGCTGGGACACTCAGTCCTGTTATAAACACACAGATTCAGTGCTGGGACACTCAGTCCTGTTCTAAACACACAGATTCAGTGCTGGGACACTCAGTCCTGTTATAAACACACACATTCAGGCCTGGGACACTCAGTCCTGTTATAAACACACATTCAGGCCTGGGACACTCAGTCCTGTTATACACACACATTCAGGCCTGGGACACTCAGTCCTGTTTTAAACACACAGTCAGTGCTGGGACACTCAGTCCTGTTATACACAGATTCAGTGCTGGGACACTCAGTCCTGTTATAAACACACTGATTCAGTGCTGGGACACTCAGTCCTGTTACACACACACATTCAGTGCTGGGACACTCAGTCCTGTTATAAACAGATTCAGTGCTGGGACACTCAGTCCTGTTATAAACACACACATTCAGTGCCGGGACACTCAGTCCTGTGATACACACACAGTCAGTGCTGGGACACTCAGTCCTGTTATAAACACACAGTCAGTGCTGGGACACTCAGTCCTGTTATACACACACAGTCAGTGCTGAGACACTCAGTCCTGTTATACACACACAGTCAGTGCTGGGACACTCAGTCCTGTTATAAACACACAGATTCAGTGCTGGGACACTCAGTCCTGTTATAAACACACAGATTCAGTGCTGGGACACTCAGTCCTGTTATACAAACACAGTCAGTGCTGGGACACACTGTCCTGTTATAAACACACAGATTCAGTGCTGGGACACTCAGTCCTGTTGTAAACACACAGATTCAGTGCTGGGACACTCAGTCCTGTTATACACACACATTCAGGCCTGGGACACTCAGTCCTGTTATGCACACACACATTCAGTGCTGGGACACTCAGTCCTGTTTTAAACACACGGTCAGTGCTGGGACACTCAGTCCTGTTATACACACACAGTCAATGCTGGGACACTCAGTCCTGTTATACACACACAGTCAATGCTGGGACACTCAGTCCTGTTATACACAGATTCAGTGCTGGGACACTCAGTCCTGTTATAAACACACATTCAGTGCTGGGACACTCAGTCCTGTTATAAACAGATTCAGTGCTGGGACACTCAGTCCTGTTATAAACACACACATTCAGTGCTGGGACACTCAGTCCTGTTATAAACAGATTCAGTGCTGGGACACTCAGTCCTGTTACACACACACATTCAGTGCTGGGACACTCAGTCCTGTTATAAACAGATTCAGTGCTGGGACACTCAGTCCTGTTATAAACACACACATTCAGTGCCGGGACACTCAGTCCTGTGATACACACACAGTCAGTGCTGGGACACTCAGTCCTGTTATAAACACACAGTCAGTGCTGGGACACTCAGTCCTGTTATACACACACATTCAGTGCTGGGACACTCAGTCCTGTTATAAACAGATTCAGTGCTGGGACACTCAGTACTGTTATAAACACACACATTCAGTGCTGGGACACTCAGTCCTGTGATACACACACAGTCAGTGCTGGGACACTCAGTCCTGTTATAAACACACAGTCAGTGCTGGGACACTCAGTCCTGTTGTAAACACACAGATTCAGTGCTGGGACACTCAGTCCTGTTATAAACACACACATTCAGTGCTGGGACACTCAGTCCTGTTACACACACACATTCAGTGCTGGGACACTCAGTCCTGTTATAAACATATTCAGTGCTGGGACACTCAGTCCTGTTATAAACACAGTCAGTGCTGGGACACTCAGTCCTGTTATAAACACACAGATCCAGTGCTGGGACACTCAGTCCTGTTACACACATATTCAGTGCTGGGACACTCAGTCCTGTTATAAACACAGTCAGTGCTGGGACACTCAGTCCTGTTATAAACACACAGATTCAGTGCTGGGACACTCAGTCCTGTTATACACACACAGTCAGTGCTGGGACACTCTGTCCTGTTATAAACACACAGATTCAGTGCTGGGACACTCAGTCCTGTTGTAAACACACAGATTCAGTGCTGGGACACTCAGTCCTGTTATAAACACACACATTCAGTGCTGGGACACTCAGTCCTGTTACACACACACATTCAGTGCTGGGACACTCAGTCCTGTTATAAAAACACACATTCAGTGCTGGGACACTCAGTCCTGTTATAAACAGATTCAGTGCTGGGACACTCAGTCCTGTTATAAACACAGTCAGTGCTGGGACACTCAGTCCTGTTACACACACACATTCAGTGCTGGGACACTCAGTCCTGTTATAAACAGATTCAGTGCTGGGACACTCAGTCCTGTTATAAACACAGTCAGTGCTGGGACACTCAGTCCTGTTATAAACACACAGATTCAGTGCTGGGACACTCAGTCCTGTTACACACATATTCAGTGCTGGGACACTCAGTCCTGTTATAAACACAGTAAGTGCTGGGACACTCAGTCCTGTTATAAACACACAGATTCAGTGCTGGGACACTCAGTCCTGTTACACACACATTCAGTGCTGGGACACTCAGTCCTGTTATAAACAGATGCAGTGCTGGGACACTCAGTCCTGTTATAAACACAGTCAGTGCTGGGACACTCAGTCCTGTTATAAACACACTGATTCAGTGCTGGGACACTCAGTCCTTAAATACACACACAGTCAGTGCTGAGACACTCAGTCCTGTTATACACACACAGATTCAGTGCTGGGACACTCAGTCCTGTTATAAACACACAGATTCAGTGCTGGGACACTCAGTCCTGTTATAAACACACACAGTCAGTGCTGGGACACTCAGTCCTGTTATAAACACACACAGTCAGTGCTGGGACACTCAGTCCTGTTATAAACACACACAGTCAGTGCTGGGACACTCAGTCATGTTACACACACATTCAGGCCTGGGACACTCAGTCCTGTTATAAACACACATTCAGGCCTGGGACACTCAGTCCTGTTATACACACACATTCAGTGCTGGGACACTCAGTCCTGTTGTAAACACACAGTCAGTGCTGGGACACTCAGTCCTGTTATACACACACAGTCAATGCTGGGACACTCAGTCCTGTTATACACAGATTCAGTGCTGGGACACTCAGTCCTGTTATACACAGATTCAGTGCTGGGACACTCAGTCCTGTTATAAACACACACATTCAGTCCTGGGACACTCAGTCCTGTTATAAACAGATTCAGTGCTGGGACACTCAGTCCTGTTATAAACACACACATTCAGTGCCGGGACACTCAGTCCTGTGATACACACACAGTCAGTGCTGGGACACTCAGTCCTGTTATAAACACACAGTCAGTGCTGGGACACTCAGTCCTGTTATAAACACACACATTCAGTCCTGGGACACTCAGTCCTGTTATAAACAGATTCAGTGCTGGGACACTCAGTCCTGTTATAAACACACACATTCAGTGCCGGGACACTCAGTCCTGTGATACACACACAGTCAGTGCTGGGACACTCAGTCCTGTTATAAACACACACATTCAGTCCTGGGACACTCAGTCCTGTTATAAACAGATTCAGTGCTGGGACACTCAGTCCTGTTATAAACACACACATTCAGTGCCGGGACACTCAGTCCTGTGATACACACACAGTCAGTGCTGGGACACTCAGTCCTGTTATAAACACACAGTCAGTGCTGGGACACTCAGTCCTGTTATACACACACAGTCAGTGCTGAGACACTCAGTCCTGTTATACACACACAGTCAGTGCTGAGACACTCAGTCCTGTTATACACACACAGATTCAGTGCTGGGACACTCAGTCCTGTTATAAACACACAGATTCAGTGCTGGTACACTCAGTCCTGTTATAAACACACAGATTCAGTGCTGGGACACTCAGTCCTGTTATAAACACACACATTCAGGCCTGGGACACTCAGTCCTGTTATAAACACACATTCAGGCCTGGGACACTCAGTCCTGTTATAAACACACAGATTCAGTGCTGGGACACTCAGTCCTGTTATAAACACACAGATTCAGTGCTGGGACACTCAGTCCTGTTATACAAACACAGTCAGTGCTGCGACACTCTGTCCTGTTATAAACACACAGATTCAGTGCTGGGACACTCAGTCCTGTTGTAAACACACAGATTCAGTGCTGGGACACTCAGTCCTGTTATACACACACATTCAGGCCTGGGACACTCAGTCCTGTTGTAAACACACACATTCAGTGCTGGGACACTCAGTCCTGTTTTAAACACACGGTCAGTGCTGGGACACTCAGTCCTGTTATACACACACAGTCAATGCTGGGACACTCAGTCCTGTTATACACAAACAGTCAATGCTGGGACACTCAGTCCTGTTACACACACACATTCAGTGCTGGGACACTCAGTCCTGTTATAAACAGATTCAGTGCTGGGACACTCAGTCCTGTTATAAACACACACATTCAGTGCCGGGACACTCAGTCCTGTGATACACACACAGTCAGTGCTGGGACACTCAGTCCTGTTATAAACACACAGTCAGTGCTGGGACACTCAGTCCTGTTATACACACACAGATTCAGTGCTGGGACACTCAGTCCTGTTGTAAACACACAGATTCAGTGCTGGGACACTCAGTCCTGTTATAAACACACACATTCAGTGCTGGGACACTCAGTCCTGTTACACACACACATTCAGTGCTGGGACACTCAGTCCTGTTACACACACACATTCAGTGCTGGGACACTCAGTCCTGTTATAAACATATTCAGTGCTGGGACACTCAGTCCTGTTATAAACACAGTCAGTGCTGGGACACTCAGTCCTGTTATAAACACACAGATTCAGTGCTGGGACACTCAGTCCTGTTACACACATATTCAGTGCTGGGACACTCAGTCCTGTTATAAACACAGTAAGTGCTGGGACACTCAGTCCTGTTATAAACACACAGATTCAGTGCTGGGACACTCAGTCCTGTTATACACACACAGTCAGTGCTGGGACACTCTGTCCTGTTATAAACACACAGATTCAGTGCTGGGACACTCAGTCCTGTTGTAAACACACAGATTCAGTGCTGGGACACTCAGTCCTGTTATAAACACACACATTCAGTGCTGGGACACTCAGTCCTGTTACACACACACATTCAGTGCTGGGACACTCAGTCCTGTTACACACACACATTCAGTGCTGGGACACTCAGTCCTGTTGTAAACACACAGATTCAGTGCTGGGACACTCAGTCCTGTTATAAACACACACATTCAGGCCTGGGACACTCAGTCCTGTTATAAACACACATTCAGGCCTGGGACACTCAGTCCTGTTATACACACACATTCAGGCCTGGGACACTCAGTCCTGTTTTAAACACACAGTCAGTGCTGGGACACTCAGTCCTGTTATACACACACAGTCAGTGCTGAGACACTCAGTCCTGTTATACACACACAGTCAGTGCTGGGACACTCAGTCCTGTTATAAACACACAGATTCAGTGCTGGGACACTCAGTCCTGTTATAAACACACAGATTCAGTGCTGGGACACTCAGTCCTGTTATACAAACACAGTCAGTGCTGGGACACTCTGTCCTGTTATAAACACACAGATTCAGTGCTGGGACACTCAGTCCTGTTGTAAACACACAGATTCAGTGCTGGGACACTCAGTCCTGTTATACACACACATTCAGGCCTGGGACACTCAGTCCTGTTATGCACACACACATTCAGTGCTGGGACACTCAGTCCTGTTTTAAACACACGGTCAGTGCTGGGACACTCAGTCCTGTTATACACACACAGTCAATGCTGGGACACTCAGTCCTGTTATACACAAACAGTCAATGCTGGGACACTCAGTCCTGTTATACACAGATTCAGTGCTGGGACACTCAGTCCTGTTATAAACACACAGATTCAGTGCTGGGACACTCAGTCCTGTTATAAACACACACATTCAGAGCCGGGACACTCAGTCCTGTGATACACACACAGTCAGTGCTGGGACACTCAGTCCTGTTATAAACACACAGTCAGTGCTGGGACACTCAGTCCTGTTATACACACACAGATTCAGTGCTGGGACACTCAGTCCTGTTGTAAACACACAGATTCAGTGCTGGGACACTCAGTCCTGTTATAAACACACACATTCAGTGCTGGGACACTCAGTCCTGTTACACACACACATTCAGTGCTGGGACACTCAGTCCTGTTACACACACACATTCAGTGCTGGGACACTCAGTCCTGTTATAAACATATTCAGTGCTGGGACACTCAGTCCTGTTATAAACACAGTCAGTGCTGGGACACTCAGTCCTGTTATAAACACACAGATTCAGTGCTGGGACACTCAGTCCTGTTACACACATATTCAGTGCTGGGACACTCAGTCCTGTTATAAACACACAGATTCAGTGCTGGGACACTCAGTCCTGTTATACACACACAGTCAGTGCTGGGACACTCTGTCCTGTTATAAACACACAGATTCAGTGCTGGGACACTCAGTCCTGTTGTAAACACACAGATTCAGTGCTGGGACACTCAGTCCTGTTATAAACACACACATTCAGTGCTGGGACACTCAGTCCTGTTACACACACACATTCAGTGCTGGGACACTCAGTCCTGTTACACACACACATTCAGTGCTGGGACACTCAGTCCTGTTATAAAAACACACATTCAGTGCTGGGACACTCAGTCCTGTTATAAACAGATTCAGTGCTGGGACACTCAGTCCTGTTATAAACACAGTCAGTGCTGGGACACTCAGTCCTGTTACACACACACATTCAGTGCTGGGACACTCAGTCCTGTTATAAACAGATTCAGTGCTGGGACACTCAGTGCTGTTATAAACACAGTCAGTGCTGGGACACTCAGTCCTGTTATAAACACACAGATTCAGTGCTGGGACACTCAGTCCTGTTACACACATATTCAGTGCTGGGACACTCAGTCCTGTTATAAACACAGTAAGTGCTGGGACACTCAGTCCTGTTATAAACACACAGATTCAGTGCTGGGACACTCAGTCCTGTTACACACACATTCAGTGCTGGGACACTCAGTCCTGTTATAAACAGATGCAGTGCTGGGACACTCAGTCCTGTTATAAACACAGTCAGTGCTGGGACACTCAGTCCTGTTACACACATATTCAGTGCTGGGACACTCAGTCCTTAAATACACACACAGTCAGTGCTGAGACACTCAGTCCTGTTATGCACACACAGATTCAGTGCTGGGACACTCAGTCCTGTTATAAACACACAGATTCAGTGCTGGGACACTCAGTCCTGTTATAAACACACAGATTCAGTGCTGGGACACTCAGTCCTGTTATAAACACACACAGTCAGTGCTGGGACACTCAGTCATGTTACACACACATTCAGGCCTGGGACACTCAGTCCTGTTATAAACACACATTCAGGCCTGGGACACTCAGTCCTGTTATACACACACATTCAGGCCTGGGACACTCAGTCCTGTTATGCACACACACATTCAGTGCTGGGACACTCAGTCCTGTTATACACACACAGTCAATGCTGGGACACTCAGTCCTGTTATACACAGATTCAGTGCTGGGACACTCAGTCCTGTTATAAACACACAGATTCAGTGCTGGGACACTCAGTCCTGTTACACACACACATTCAGTGCTGGGACACTCAGTCCTGTTATAAACAGATTCAGTGCTGGGACACTCAGTCCTGTTATAAACACACACATTCAGTGCCGGGACACTCAGTCCTGTGATACACACACAGTCAGTGCTGGGACACTCAGTCCTGTTATAAACACACAGTCAGTGCTGGGACACTCAGTCCTGTTATACACACACAGATTCAGTGCTGGGACACTCAGTCCTGTTATAAACACACAGATTCAGTGCTGGGACACTCAGTCCTGTTATACACACACAGTCAGTGCTGGGACACTCTGTCCTGTTATAAACACACAGATTCAGTGCTGGGACATTCAGTCCTGTTATAAACACACACATTCAGTGCTGGGACACTCAGTCCTGTTACACACACACATTCAGTGCTGGGACACTCAGTCCTGTTACACACACACATTCAGTGCTGGGACACTCAGTCCTGTTATAAAAACACACATTCAGTGCTGGGACACTCAGTCCTGTTATAAACAGATTCAGTGCTGGGACACTCAGTCCTGTTATAAACACAGTCAGTGCTGGGACACTCAGTCCTGTTACACACACACATTCAGTGCTGGGACACTCAGTCCTGTTATAAACACACAGATTCAGTGCTGGGACACTCAGTCCCGTTACACACACACATTCAGTGCTGGGACACTCAGTCCTGTTATAAACACACAGATTCAATGCTGGGACACTCAGTCCTGTTACACACATATTCAGTGCTGGGACACTCAGTCCTGTTATAAACACAGTCAGTGCTGGGACACTCAGTCCTGTTATAAACACACAGATTCAGTGCTGGGACACTCAGTCCTGTTACACACACACATTCAGTGCTGGGACACTCAGTCCTGTTATAAACACACAGATTCAGTGCTGGGACACTCAGTCCTGTTACACACATATTCAGTGCTGGGACACTCAGTCCTGTTATAAACACAGTCAGTGCTGGGACACTCAGTCCTGTTATAAACACACAGATTCAGTGCTGGGACACTCAGTCCTGTTACACACATATTCAGTGCTGGGACACTCAGTCCTGTTATAAACACAGTAAGTGCTGGGACACTCAGTCCTGTTATAAACACACAGATTCAGTGCTGGGACACTCAGTCCTGTTACACACACATTCAGTGCTGGGACACTCAGTCCTGTTATAAACAGATGCAGTGCTGGGACACTCAGTCCTGTTATAAACACAGTCAGTGCTGGGACACTCAGTCCTGTTATAAACACACAGATTCAGTGCTGGGACACTCAGTCCTGTTACACACACACATTCAGTGCTGGGACACTCAGTCCTGTTATAAACAGATTCAGTGCTGGGACACTCAGTCCTGTTATAAACACACACATTCAGTGCCGGGACACTCAGTCCTGTGATACACACACAGTCAGTGCTGGGACACTCAGTCCTGTAATAAACACACAGTCAGTGCTGGGACACTCAGTCCAGTTATAAACACACAGTCAGTGCTGGGACACTCAGTCCTGTTATACACACACAGTCAGTGCTGAGACACTCAGTCCTGTTATAAACACACAGATTCAGTGCTGGGACACTCAGTCCTGTTATAAACACACACATTCAGTGCTGGGACACTCAGTCCTGTTATAAACACACACATTCAGTGCTGGGACACTCAGTCCTGTTACACACACACATTCAGTGCTGGGACACTCAGTCCTGTTACACACACACATTCAGTGCTGGGACACTCAGTCCTGTTACAAAAACACAGATTCAGTGCTGGGACACTCAGTCCTGTTATAAACAGATTCCGTGCTGGGACACTCAGTCCTGTTATAAACACAGTCAGTGCTGGAACACGCAGTCCTGTTACACACACACATTCAGTGCTGGGACACTCAGTCCTGTTATAAACAGATTCAGTGCTGGAACACTCAGTCCTGTTATAAACACAGTCAGTGCTGGGACACTCAGTCCTGTTATAAACACACAGATTCAGTGCTGGGACACTCAGTCCTGTTACACACATATTCAGTGCTGGGACACTCAGTCCTGTTATAAACACAGTCAGTGCTGGGACACTCAGTCCTGTTATAAACACACAGATTCAGTGCTGGGACACTCAGTCCTGTTACACACACATTCAGTGCTGGGACACTCAGTCCTGTTATAAACAGATTCAGTGCTGGGACACTCAGTCCTGTTATAAACACAGTCAGTGCTGGGACACTCAGTCCTGTTTTAAACACACTGATTCAGTGCTGGGACACTCAGTCCTGTTACACACATATTCAGTGCTGGGACACTCAGTCCTTAAATACACACACAGTCAGTGCTGAGACACTCAGTCCTGTTATACACATACCGTCAGTGCTGGGACACTCAGTCCTGTTATAAACACACAGATTCAGTGCTGGGACACTCAATCCTGTTATAAACACACAGATTCAGTGCTGGGACACTCAGTCCTGTTATAAACACACAGATTCAGTGCTGGGACACTCAGTCCTGTTATAAACACACAGATTCAGTGCTGGGACACTCAGTCCTGTTATAAACACACAGATTCAGTGCTGGGACACTCAGTCCTGTTATAAACACACACATTCAGTGCTGGGACACTCAGTCCTGTTACACACACACATTCAGTGCTGGGACACTCAGTCCTGTTATAAACAGATTCAGTGCTGGGACACTCAGTCCTGTTACACACACACATTCAATGCTGGGACACTCAGTCCTGTTATAAACACACACATTCAGTGCTGGGACACTCAGTCCTGTTATAAACAGATTCAGTGCTGGGACACTCAGTCCTGTTATAAACACAGTCAGTGCTGGGACACTCAGTCCTGTTATAAACACACAGATTCAGTGCTGGGACACTCAGTCCTGTTACACACAGATGCAGTGCTGGGACACTCAGTCCTGTTATACACAGATTCAGTGCCGGGACACTCAGTCCTGTTATAAACACACAGATTCAGTGCTGGGACACTCAGTCCTGTTACACTCACACATTCAGTGCTGGGACACTCAGTCCTGTTACACACACACATTCAGTGCTGGGACACTCAGTCCTGTTACACACACACATTCAATGCTGGGACACTCAGTCCTGTTATAAACACACAGATTCAGTGCTGGGACACTCAGTCCTGTTATAAACACACATTCAGTGCTGGGACACTCAGTCCTGTTATAAACACACAGATTCAGTGCTGGGACACTCAGTCCTGTTATAAACACACAGATTTAGTGCTGGGACACTCAGTCCTGTTATGCACACACAGTCAGTACTGGGACACTCAGTCCTGTTATGCACACACAGTCAATGCTGGGACACTCAGTCCTGTTACACACAGATTCAGTGCTGGGACACTCAGTCCTGTTACACACACACATTCAGTGTTGGGACACTCAGTCCTGTTGTAAACAGATTCAGTGCTGGGACACTCAGTCCTGTTATAAACACACACATTCAGTGCTGGGACACTCAGTCCTGTTACACACAGATTCAGGCCTGGGGCACTCAGTCCTGTTATCCACACACAGTCAGTGATGGGACACTCAGTCCTGTTAAAAACACAGTCAGTGCTGGGACTCTCAGTCCTGTTATACACACACAGTCAGTGCTGGGACACTCAGTCCTGTTATAAATACACAGATTCAGTGCTGGGACACTCAGTCCTGTTATAAACACACAGATTCAGTGCTGGGACACTCAGTCCTGTTATACACACACAGTCAGTGCTGGGACACTCAGTCCTGTTATAAACAGATTCAGTGCTGGAACACTCAGTCCTGTTATAAACACAGTCAGTGCTGGGACACTCAGTCCTGTTATAAACACACAGATTCAGTGCTGGGACACTCAGTCCTGTTACACACATATTCAGTGCTGGGACACTCAGTCCTGTTATAAACACAGTCAGTGCTGGGACACTCAGTCCTGTTATAAACACACAGATTCAGTGCTGGGACACTCAGTCCTGTTATAAACACACAGATTCAGTGCTGGGACACTCAGTCCTGTTATAAACACACAGATTCAGTGCTGGGACACTCAGTCCTGTTACACACATATTCAGTGCTGGGACACTCAGTCCTGTTATAAACACAGTCAGTGCTGGGACACTCAGTCCTGTTATAAACACACAGATTCAGTGCTGGGACACTCAGTCCTGTTATAAACACACAGATTCAGTGCTGGGACACTCAGTCCTGTTACACACATATTCAGTGCTGGGACACTCAGTCCTGTTATAAACACAGTCAGTGCTGGGACACTCAGTCCTGTTATAAACACACAGATTCAGTGCTGGGACACTCAGTCCTGTTATAAACACACAGATTCAGTGCTGGGACACTCAGTCCTGTTACACACATATTCAGTGCTGGGACACTCAGTCCTGTTATAAACACAGTCAGTGCTGGGACACTCAGTCCTGTTATAAACACACAGATTCAGTGCTGGGACACTCAGTCCTGTTACACACACATTCAGTGCTGGGACACTCAGTCCTGTTATAAACAGATTCAGTGCTGGGACACTCAGTCCTGTTATAAACACAGTCAGTGCTGGGACACTCAGTCCTGTTTTAAACACACTGATTCAGTGCTGGGACACTCAGTCCTGTTACACACATATTCAGTGCTGGGACACTCAGTCCTTAAATACACACACAGTCAGTGCTGAGACACTCAGTCCTGTTATACACACACCGTCAGTGCTGGGACACTCAGTCCTGTTATAAACACACAGATTCAGTGCTGGGACACTCAATCCTGTTATAAACACACAGATTCAGTGCTGGGACACTCAATCCTGTTATAAACACACAGATTCAGTGCTGGGACACTCAGTCCTGTTATAAACACACAGATTCAGTGCTGGGACACTCAGTCCTGTTATAAACACACACATTCAGTGCTGGGACACTCAGTCCTGTTACACACACATTCAGTGCTGGGACACTCAGTCCTGTTATAAACAGATTCAGTGCTGGGACACTCAGTCCTGTTATAAACACAGTCAGTGCTGGGACACTCAGTCCTGTTTTAAACACACTGATTCAGTGCTGGGACACTCAGTCCTGTTACACACATATTCAGTGCTGGGACACTCAGTCCTTAAATACACACACAGTCAGTGCTGAGACACTCAGTCCTGTTATACACACACCGTCAGTGCTGGGACACTCAGTCCTGTTATAAACACACAGATTCAGTGCTGGGACACTCAATCCTGTTATAAACACACAGATTCAGTGCTGGGACACTCAATCCTGTTATAAACACACAGATTCAGTGCTGGGACACTCAGTCCTGTTATAAACACACACATTCAGTGCTGGGACACTCAGTCCTGTTACACACACACATTCAGTGCTGGGACACTCAGTCCTGTTACACACACACATTCAATGCTGGGACACTCAGTCCTGTTATAAACACACACATTCAGTGCTGGGACACTCAGTCCTGTTATAAACAGATTCAGTGCTGGGACACTCAGTCCTGTTATAAACACAGTCAGTGCTGGGACACTCAGTCCTGTTATAAACACACAGATTCAGTGCTGGGACACTCAGTCCTGTTACACACAGATGCAGTGCTGGGACACTCAGTCCTGTTATACACAGATTCAGTGCCGGGACACTCAGTCCTGTTATAAACACACAGATTCAGTGCTGGGACACTCAGTCCTGTTACACTCACACATTCAGTGCTGGGACACTCAGTCCTGTTACACACACACATTCAGTGCTGGGACACTCAGTCCTGTTACACACAGATGCAGTGCTGGGACACTCAGTCCTGTTATACACAGATTCAGTGCCGGGACACTCAGTCCTGTTATAAACACACAGATTCAGTGCTGGGACACTCAGTCCTGTTACACTCACACATTCAGTGCTGGGACACTCAGTCCTGTTACACACACAGATTCAGTGCCGGGACACTCAGTCCTGTTATAAACACACATTCAGTGCTGGGACACTCAGTCCTGTTATAAACACACAGATTCAGTGCTGGGACACTCAGTCCTGTTATAAACACACAGATTTAGTGCTGGGACACTCAGTCCTGTTATGCACACACAGTCAGTACTGGGATACTCAGTCCTGTTATGCACACACAGTCAATGCTGGGACACTCAGTCCTGTTATAAACACACAGATTCAGTGCTGGGACACTCAGTCCTGTTACACACACACACATTCAGTGCTGGGACACTCAGTCCTGTTATAAACAGATTCAGTGCTGGGACACTCAGTCCTGTTATAAACACACACATTCAGTGCTGGGACACTCAGTCCTGTTACACACAGATTCAGGCCAGGGGCACTCAGTCCTGTTGCACATACATTCAGGCCTGGGACACTCAGTCCTGTTAAAAACACAGTCAGTGCTGGGACACTCAGTCCTGTTATACACACACGGTCAGTGCTGGGACACTCAGTCCTGTTATAAATACACAGATTCAGTGCTGGGACACTCAGTCCTGTTATAAACACACAGATTCAGTGCTGGGACACTCAGTCCTGTTATACACACACAGTCAGTGCTGGGACACTCAGTCCTGTTATACACACACAGTCAGTGCTGGGACACTCAGTCCTGTTATAAACACACAGATTCAGTGCTGGGACACTCTGTCCTGTTATAAACACACAGATTCAGGCCTGGGACACTCTGTCCTGTTATAAACACACAGAATCAGTGCTGGGCCACACAGTCCTGTTATAAACACACACATTCAGTGCTGGGACACTCAGTCCTGTTGCACACACACATTCAGTGCTGGGACACTCAGTCCTGTTATAAACAGATTCAGTGCTGGGACACAGTCCTGTTGCACACACACATTCAGTGCTGGGACACTCAGTCCTGTTACACACACACATTCAGTGCTGGGACACTCAGTCCTGTTATAAACACACACATTCAGTGCTGGGACACTCAGTCCTGTTATAAACAGATTCAGTGCTGGGACATTCAGTCCTGTTATAAACACAGTCAGTGCTGGGACACTCAGTCCTGTTATGAACACACAGATTCAGTGCTGGGACACTCAGTCCTGTTGCACACAGATTCAGTGCTGGGACACTCAGTCCTGTTATACACACACAGTCAATGCTGTTTCACTCAGTCCTGTTATAAACACACAGATTCAGTGCTGGGACACTCAGTCCTGTTATACACACACAGTCAGTGCTGGGACACTCAGTCCTGTTATAAACACACAGATTCAGTGCTGGGACACTCAGTCCTGTTATACACACACAGTCAGTGCTGGGACACTCAGTCCTGTTATACACACACAGTCAGTGCTGGGACACTCAGTCCTGTTATAAACACACATTCAGGCCTGGGACACTCAGTCCTGTTATAAACACACATTCAGGCCTGGGACACTCTGTCCTGTTATACACACACATTCAGGCCTGGGACACTCAGTCCTGTTATAAACACACACAGTCAGTGCTGGGACACTCAGTCCTGTTATAAACACACATATTCAGTGCTGGGACACTCAGTCCTGTTATACACACACACATTCAGTGCTGGGACACTCAGTCCTGTTATAAACACACACAGTCAGTGCTGGGCCACTCAGTCCTGTTATAAACACACACATTCAGTGCTGGGACACTCAGTCATGTTCCACACACATTCAGGCCTGGGACACTCAGTCCTGTTATAAACACACACATTCAGTGCTGGGACACTCAGTCCTGTTATAAACACACACAGTCAGTGCTGGGACACTCAGTCATGTTACACACACATTCAGGCCTGGGACACTCAGTCCTGTTATAAACACAGTAAGTGCTGGGACACTCAGTCCTGTTATAAACACACAGATTCAGTGCTGGGACACTCAGTCCTGTTATACACACACAGTCAGTGCTGGGACACTCTGTCCTGTTATAAACACACAGATTCAGTGCTGGGACACTCAGTCCTGTTGTAAACACACAGATTCAGTGCTGGGACACTCAGTCCTGTTATAAACACACACATTCAGTGCTGGGACACTCAGTCCTGTTACACACACACATTCAGTGCTGGGACACTCAGTCCTGTTACACACACACATTCAGTGCTGGGACACTCAGTCCTGTTATAAACAGATTCAGTGCTGGGACACTCAGTCCTGTTATAAACACAGTCAGTGCTGGGACACTCAGTCCTGTTACACACACACATTCAGTGCTGGGACACTCAGTCCTGTTATAAACAGATTCAGTGCTGGGACACTCAGTCCTGTTATAAACACAGTCAGTGCTGGGACACTCAGTCCTGTTATAAACACACAGATTCAGTGCTGGGACACTCAGTCCTGTTACACACATATTCAGTGCTGGAACACTCAGTCCTGTTATACACACACAGTCAGTGCTGAGACACTCAGTCCTGTTATACACACACAGTCAGTGCTGGGACACTCAGTCCTGTTATAAACACACAGATTCAGTGATGGGACACTCAGTCCTGTTATAAACACAGGCAGTGCTGGGACACTCAGTCCTGTTATAAACACACAGATTCAGTGCTGGGACACTCAGTCCTGTTATAAACACACAGATTCAGTGCTGGGACACTCAGTTTGATATAAACACAGGCAGTGCTGGGACACTCAGTCCTGTTATAAACACACAGATTCAGTGCTGGGACACTCAGTCCAGTTATACACACACATTCAGTGCTGGGACACTCAGTCCTGTTATACACACACAGTCAGTGCTGAGACACTCAGTCCTGTTATAAACACACAGATTCAGTGCTGGGACACTCAGTCCTGTTATAAACACACAGATTCAGTGCTGGGACACTCAGTCCTGTTACACACATATTCAGTGCTGGGACACTCAGTCCTGTTCTCCACACACAGTCAGTGCTGAGACACTCAGTCCTGTTATACACACACAGTCAGTGCTGGGACACTCAGTCCTGTTATAAACACACAGATTCAGTGCTGGGACACTCAGTCCTGTTATAAACACACAGATTCAGTGCTGGGACACTCAGTCCTGTTATAAACACACAGATTCAGTGCTGGGACACTCA
The DNA here is from genome assembly GCF_036365525.1 of Heterodontus francisci. Taxonomy (NCBI): domain Eukaryota; kingdom Metazoa; phylum Chordata; class Chondrichthyes; order Heterodontiformes; family Heterodontidae; genus Heterodontus; species Heterodontus francisci. The sequence goes on along the minus strand of NC_090402.1, from coordinate 3,579,538 downwards.
GTCCTGTTACACACATATTCAGTGCTGGGACACTCAGTCCTGTTCTCCACACACAGTCAGTGCTGAGACACTCAGTCCTGTTATACACACACAGTCAGTGCTGGGGCACTCAGTCCTGTTATAAACACACAGATTCAGTGCTGGGACACTCAGTCCTGTTATAAACACACAGATTCAGTGCTGGGACACTCAGTCCTGTTACACACATATTCAGTGCTGGGACACTCAGTCCTGTTCTCCACACACAGTCAGTGCTGAGACACTCAGTCCTGTTATACACACACAGTCAGTGCTGGGGCACTCAGTCCTGTTATAAACACACAGATTCAGTGCTGGGACACTCAGTCCTGTTCTCCACACACAGTCAGTGCTGAGACACTCAGTCCTGTTATACACACACAGTCAGTGCTGGGACACTCAGTCCTGTTATAAACACACAGATTCAGTGCTGGGACACTCAGTCCTGTTATAAACACACAGATTCAGTGCTGGGACACTCAGTCCTGTTATAAACACACAGATTCAGTGCTGGGACACTCAGTCCTGTTACACACATATTCAGTGCTGGGACACTCAGTCCTGTTCTCCACACACAGTCAGTGCTGAGACACTCAGTCCTGTTATACACACACAGTCAGTGCTGGGACACTCAGTCCTGTTATAAACACACAGATTCAGTGCTGGGACACTCAGTCCTGTTATAAACACACAGATTCAGTGCTGGGACACTCAGTCCTGTTATAAACACACAGATTCAGTGCTGGGACACTCAGTCCTGTTACACACATATTCAGTGCTGGGACACTCAGTCCTGTTCTCCACACACAGTCAGTGCTGAGACACTCAGTCCTGTTATACACACACAGTCAGTGCTGGGGCACTCAGTCCTGTTATAAACACACAGATTCAGTGCTGGGACACTCAGTCCTGTTATAAACACACAGATTCAGTGCTGGGACACTCAGTCCTGTTATAAACACACAGATTCAGTGCTGGGACAATCAGTGCTGTTATAAACACACAGTCAGTGCTGGGACACTCAGTCCTGTTATTATCACACAGTCAGTGCTGAAACACTCAGTCCTGTTATAAACACACAGATTCAGTGCTGGGACACTCAGTCCTGTTACACACAGATTCAGTGCAGGGACACTCAGTCCTGTTAAACACAGATTCAGTGCTGGGACACTTAGTCCTGTTATACACACACACATTCAGTGCTGGGACACTCAGTCCTGTTACAAACACAGTCAGTGCTGGGACACTCAGTCCAGTTATGCACACACATTCAGTGCTGGGACACTCAGTCCTGTTATGCACACACAGTCAGTGCTGGGACACTCTGTCCTGTTATAAACACACAGATTCAGTGCTGGGACACTCAGTCCTGTTATGCACACACAGTCAGTGCTGGGACACTCAGTCCTGTTATAAACACACAGATTCAGTGTTGGGACACTCAGTCCTGTTATACACACACAGTCAGTGCTGGGACACTCAGTCCTGTTATAAACACACAGATTCAGTGCTGGGACACTCAGTCCTGTTATACACACACAGTCAGTGCTGGGACACTCTGTCCTGTTATTAACACACAGATTCAGTGCTGGGACACTCAGTCCTGTTACACACATATTCAGTGCTGGGACACTCAGTCCTGTTATACACACACAGATTCAGTGCTGGGACACTCAGTCCTGTTATAAACACACAGATTCAGTGCTGGGACACTCAGTTTGATATAAACACAGGCAGTGCTGGGACACTCAGTCCTGTTATAAACACACAGATTCAGTGCTGGGACACTCAGTCCAGTTATACACACACATTCAGTGCTGGGACACTCAGTCCTGTTATACACACACAGTCAGTGCTGAGACACTCAGTCCTGTTATAAACACACAGATTCAGTGCTGGGACACTCAGTCCTGTTATAAACACACAGATTCAGTGCTGGGACACTCAGTCCTGTTATAAACACACAGATTCAGTGCTGGGACACTCAGTCCTGTTACACACATATTCAGTGCTGGGACACTCAGTCCTGTTCTCCACACACAGTCAGTGCTGAGACACTCAGTCCTGTTATACACACACAGTCAGTGCTGGGACACTCAGTCCTGTTATAAACACACAGATTCAGTGCTGGGACACTCAGTCCTGTTATAAACACACAGATTCAGTGCTGGGACACTCAGTCCTGTTATACACACACAGTCAGTGCTGAGACACTCAGTCCTGTTATAAACACACAGATTCAGTGCTGGGACACTCAGTCCTGTTATAAACACACAGATTCAGTGCTGGGACACTCAGTCCTGTTACACACATATTCAGTGCTGGGACACTCAGTCCTGTTCTCCACACACAGTCAGTGCTGAGACACTCAGTCCTGTTATACACACACAGTCAGTGCTGGGACACTCAGTCCTGTTATAAACACACAGATTCAGTGCTGGGACACTCAGTCCTGTTATAAACACACAGATTCAGTGCTGGGACACTCAGTCCTGTTATAAACACACAGATTCAGTGCTGGGACACTCAGTCCTGTTACACAAATATTCAGTGCTGGGACACTCAGTCCTGTTCTCCACACACAGTCAGTGCTGAGACACTCAGTCCTGTTATACACACACAGTCAGTGCTGGGGCACTCAGTCCTGTTATAAACACACAGATTCAGTGCTGGGACACTCAGTCCTGTTATAAACACACAGATTCAGTGCTGGGACACTCAGTCCTGTTATAAACACACAGATTCAGTGCTGGGACACTCAGTCCTGTTACACACATATTCAGTGCTGGGACACTCAGTCCTGTTCTCCACACACAGTCAGTGCTGAGACACTCAGTCCTGTTATACACACACAGTCAGTGCTGGGGCACTCAGTCCTGTTATAAACACACAGATTCAGTGCTGGGACACTCAGTCCTGTTCTCCACACACAGTCAGTGCTGAGACACTCAGTCCTGTTATACACACTCAGTCAGTGCTGGGACACTCAGTCCTGTTATAAACACACAGATTCAGTGCTGGGACACTCAGTCCTGTTATAAACACACAGATTCAGTGCTGGGACACTCAGTCCTGTTATAAACACACAGATTCAGTGCTGGGACACTCAGTCCTGTTACACACATATTCAGTGCTGGGACACTCAGTCCTGTTCTCCACACACAGTCAGTGCTGAGACACTCAGTCCTGTTATACACACACAGTCAGTGCTGGGACACTCAGTCCTGTTATAAACACACAGATTCAGTGCTGGGACACTCAGTCCTGTTATAAACACACAGATTCAGTGCTGGGACACTCAGTCCTGTTATAAACACACAGATTCAGTGCTGGGACACTCAGTCCTGTTACACACATATTCAGTGCTGGGACACTCAGTCCTGTTCTCCACACACAGTCAGTGCTGAGACACTCAGTCCTGTTATACACACACAGTCAGTGCTGGGGCACTCAGTCCTGTTATAAACACACAGATTCAGTGCTGGGACACTCAGTCCTGTTATAAACACACAGATTCAGTGCTGGGACACTCAGTCCTGTTATAAACACACAGATTCAGTGCTGGGACAATCAGTGCTGTTATAAACACACAGTCAGTGCTGGGACACTCAGTCCTGTTATTATCACACAGTCAGTGCTGAAACACTCAGTCCTGTTATAAACACACAGATTCAGTGCTGGGACACTCAGTCCTGTTACACACAGATTCAGTGCAGGGACACTCAGTCCTGTTAAACACAGATTCAGTGCTGGGACACTTAGTCCTGTTATACACACACACATTCAGTGCTGGGACACTCAGTCCTGTTACAAACACAGTCAGTGCTGGGACACTCAGTCCAGTTATGCACACACAGTCAGTGCTGGGACACTCTGTCCTGTTATAAACACACAGATTCAGTGCTGGGACACTCAGTCCTGTTATGCACACACAGACAGTGCTGGGACACTCAGTCCTGTTATAAACACACAGATTCAGTGTTGGGACACTCAGTCCTGTTATACACACACAGTCAGTGCTGGGACACTCAGTCCTGTTATAAACACACAGATTCAGTGCTGGGACACTCAGTCCTGTTATACACACACAGTCAGTGCTGGGACACTCTGTCCTGTTATTAACACACAGATTCAGTGCTGGGACACTCAGTCCTGTTACACACATATTCAGTGCTGGGACACTCAGTCCTGTTATACACACACAGATTCAGTGCTGGGACACTCAGTCCTGTTATAAACACACAGATTCAGTGCTGGGACACTCAGTTTGATATAAACACAGGCAGTGCTGGGACACTCAGTCCTGTTATAAACACACAGATTCAGTGCTGGGACACTCAGTCCTGTTATAAACACACAGATTCAGTGCTGGGACACTCAGTCCTGTTATACACACACAGTCAGTGCTGAGACACTCAGTCCTGTTATAAACACACACATTCAGTGCTGGGACACTCAGTCCTGTTATAAACACACAGATTCAGTGCTGGGACACTCAGTCCTGTTACACACATATTCAGTGCTGGGACACTCAGTCCTGTTCTCCACACACAGTCAGTGCTGAGACACTCAGTCCTGTTATACACACACAGTCAGTGCTGGGACACTCAGTCCTGTTATAAACACACAGATTCAGTGCTGGGACACTCAGTCCTGTGATAAACACACAGATTCAGTGCAGGGACACTCAGTCCTGTTAAACACAGATTCAGTGCTGGGACACTTAGTCCTGTGATACACACACACATTCAGTGCTGGGACACTCAGTCCTGTTACAAACACAGTCAGTGCTGGGACACTCAGTCCAGTTATGCACACACATTCAGTGCTGGGACACTCAGTCCTGTTATGCACACACAGTCAGTGCTGGGACACTCTGTCCTGTTATAAACACACAGATTCAGTGCTGGGACACTCAGTCCTGTTATGCACACACAGTCAGTGCTGGGACACTCAGTCCTGTTATAAACACACAGATTCAGTGCTGGGACACTCAGTCCTGTTATACACACACAGTCAGTGCTGGGACACTCTGTCCTGTTATTAACACACAGATTCAGTGCTGGGACACTCAGTCCTGTTATAAACACACAGATTCAGTGCTGGGACACTCAGTCCTGTTACACACAGATTCAGTGCAGGGACACTTAGTCCTGTTATACACACACACATTCAGTGCTGGGACACTCAGTCCTGTTACACACACAGTCAGTGCTGGGACACTCAGTCCAGTTATGCACACACATTCAGTGCTGAGACACTCAGTCCTGTTATACACACACAGTCAGTGCTGGGACACTCAGTCCTGTTATAAACACACAGATTCAGTGCTGGGACACTCAGTCCTGTTATAAACACACAGATTCAGTGCTGGGACACTCAGTCCTGTTATAAACACACAGATTCAGTGCTGGGACACTCAGTCCTGTTACACACATATTCAGTGCTGGGACACTCAGTCCTGTTATACACACACAGTCAGTGCTGGGACACTCAGTCCTGTTATAAACACACAGTCAGTGCTGAGACACTCAGTCCTGTTATACACACACAGTCAGTGCTGGGACACTCAGTCCTGTTATAAACACACAGATTCAGTGCTGGGACACTCAGTCCTGTTATAAACACACAGATTCAGTGCTGGGACACTCAGTCCTGTTATCAACACACACATTCAGTGCTGGGACACTCAGTCCTGTTACACACACACATTCAGTGCTGGGACACTCAGTCCTGTTATAAACAGATTCAGTGCTGGGACACTCAGTCCTGTTACACACACACATTCAGTGCTGGGACACTCAGTCCTGTTACACACACACATTCAATGCTGGGACACTCAGTCCTGTTATAAACAAACACATTCAGTGCTGGGACACTCAGTCCTGTTATAAACAGATTCAGTGCTGGGACACTCAGTCCTGTTATAAACACAGTCAGTGCTGGGACACTCAGTCCTGTTATAAACACATAGATTCAGTGCTGGGACACTCAGTCCTGTTATAAACACACAGATTCAGTGCTGGGACACTCAGTCCTGTTATAAACACACAGATTCAGTGCTGGGACACTCAGTCCTGTTATAAACACACAGATTCAGTGCTGGGACACACATTCAGTGCTGGGACACTCAGTCCTGTTATACACACACATTCAGTGCTGGGACACTCAGTCCTGTTATACACAGATTCAGTGCTGGGACACTCAGTCCTGTTATAAACACACATTCAGTGCTGGGACACTCAGTCCTGTTATACACAGATTCAGTGCTGGGACACTCAGTCCTGTTATAAACACACATTCAGTGCTGGGACACTCAGTCCTGTTATAAACACACATTCAGTGCTGGGACACTCAGTCCTGTTATAAACACAGTCAGTGCTGGGACACTCAGTCCTGTTATAAAAACACACATTCAGTGCTGGGACACTCAGTCCTGTTATAAACAGATTCAGTGCTGGGACACTCAGTCCTGTTATAAACACAGTCAGTGCTGGGACACTCAGTCCTGTTACACACACACATTCAGTGCTGGGACACTCAGTCTTGTTATAATCAGATTCAGTGCTGGGACACTCAGTCCTGTTACACACACACATTCAGTGCTGGGACACTCAGTCCTGTTATAAACACAGTCAGTGCTGGGACACTCAGTCCTGTTTCACACACAGATTCAGTGCTGGGACACTCAGTCCTGTTACACACATATTCAGTGCTGGGACACTCAGTCCTGTTATACACACACAGTCAGTGCTGAGACACTCAGTCCTGTTATACACACACAGTCAGTGCTGGGACACTCAGTCCTGTTATAAACACACAGATTCAGTGATGGGACACTCAGTCCTGTTATAAACACAGGCAGTGCTGGGACACTCAGTCCTGTTATAAACACACAGATTCAGTGCTGGGACACTCAGTCCTGTTATAAACACACAGATTCAGTGCTGGGACACTCAGTTTGTTATAAACACAGGCAGTGCTGGGACACTCAGTCCTGTTATAAACACACAGATTCAGTGCTGGGACACTCAGTCCAGTTATGCACACACATTCAGTGCTGGGACACTCAGTCCTGTTATAAACACACAGATTCAGTGCTGGGACACTCAGTCCTGTTATGCACACACATTCAGTGCAGGGACACTCAGTCCTGTTATAAACACACAGTCAGTGCTGGGACACTCAGTCCTGTTATTATCACACAGTCAGTGCTGGGACACTCAGTCCTGCTATAAACACACAGATTCAGTGCTGGGACACTCAGTCCTGTTATAAACACACAGATTCAGTGCTGGGACACTCAGTCCTGTTATAAACACACAGTCAGTGCTGGGACACTCAGTTCTGTTATTATCACACAGTCAGTGCTGGGACACTCAGTCCTGTTATAAACACACAGATTCAGTGCTGGGCACTCAGTCCTGTTATAAACACACAGTCAGTGCTGGGACACTCAGTCCTGTTATACACACACATTCAGTGCTGGGACACTCAGTCCTGTTATACACAGATTCAGTGCTGGGACACTCAGTCCTGTTATACACACACATTCAGTGCTGGGACACTCAGTCCTGTTACACACACACATTCAGTGCTGGGACACTCAGTCCTGTCACACACACACATTCAGTGCTGGGACACTCAGTCCTGTCACACACACACATTCAGTGCTGGGACACTCAGTCCTGTTACACACACACAGTCAGTGCTGGGACACTCAGTCCTGTTACACACACACATTCAGTGCTGGGACACTCAGTCCTGTTACACACACACATTCAGTGCTGGGACACTCAGTCCTGTTACACACACACATTCAGTGCTGCGACACTCAGTCCTGTTATAAACACACAGTCAGTGCTGGGACACTCAGTCCTGATATTATCACACAGTCAGTGCTGGGACACTCAGTCCTGTTATAAACACACACATTCAGTGCTGGGACACTCAGTCCTGTTACACACACACATTCAGTGCTGGGACACTCAGTCCTGTTATACACAGATTCAGTGCTGGGACACTCAGTCCTGTTATTATCACACAGTCAGTGCTGGGACACTCAGTCCTGTTATAAACACACAGATTCAGTGCTGGGACACTCAGTCCTGTTACACACAGATTCAGTGCAGGGACACTCAGTCCTGTTAAACACAGATTCAGTGCTGGGACACGTAGTCCTGTTATACACACACACATTCAGTGCTGGGACACTCAGTCCTGTTACACACACAGTCAGTGCTGGGACACTCAGTCCAGTTATACACACACATTCAGTGCTGGGACACTCAGTCCTGTTATAAACACACAGATTCAGTGCTGGGACACTCAGTCCTGTTACACACACAGTCAGTGCTGGGACACTCAGTCCAGTTATACACACACATTCAGTGCTGGGACACTCAGTCCTGTTATAAACACACAGTCAGTGCTGGGACACTCAGTCCTGTTATAAACACACAGATTCAGTGCTGGGACACTCAGTCCTGTTATACACACACAGTCAGTGCTGGGACACTCTGTCCTGTTATAAACACACAGATTCAGTGCTGGGACACTCAGTCCTGTTATAAACACACAGATTCAGTGCTGGGACACTCAGTCCTGTTATACACACACAGTCAGTGCTGGGACACTCAGTCCTGTTATACACACACAGTCAGTGCTGGGACACTCAGTCCTGTTATAAACACACAGTCAGTGCTGAGACACTCAGTCCTGTTATATACACACAGTCAGTGCTGGGACACTCAGTCCTGTTATAAACACATAGATTCAGTGCTGGGAAACTCAGTCCTGTTATAAACACACAGATTCAGTGCTGGGACACTCAGTCCTGTTATACACAGATTCAGTGCTGGGACACTCAGTCCTGTTATAAACACACAGTCAGTGCTGGGACACTCAGTCCTGTTATAAACACACAGATTCAGTGCTGGGACACTCAGTCCAGTTATACACACACAGTCAGTGCTGAGACACTCAGTCCTGTTATACACACACAGTCAATGCTGGGACACTCAGTCCTGTTATAAACACACAGATTCAGTGCTGGGACACTCAGTCCTGTTATAAACACACAGATTCAGTGCTGGGACACTCAGTCCTGTTACACACATATTCAGTGCTGGGACACTCAGTCCTGTTATCCACACACAGATTCAGTGCTGGGACACTCAGTCCTGTTATAAACACACAGATTCAGTGCTGGGACACACATTCAGTGCTGGGACACTCAGTCCTGTTATACACACACATTCAGTGCTGGGACACTCAGTCCTGTTATACACAGATTCAGTGCTGGGACACTCAGTCCTGTTATAAACACACATTCAGTGCTGGGACACTCAGTCCTGTTATAAACACACATTCAGTGCTGGGACACTCAGTCCTGTTATAAACACAGTCAGTGCTGGGACACTCAGTCCTGTTATAAAAACACACATTCAGTGCTGGGACACTCAGTCCTGTTATAAACAGATTCAGTGCTGGGACACTCAGTCCTGTTATAAACACAGTCAGTGCTGGGACACTCAGTCCTGTTACACACACACATTCAGTGCTGGGACACTCAGTCTTGTTATAAACAGATTCAGTGCTGGGACACTCAGTCCTGTTACACACACACATTCAGTGCTGGGACACTCAGTCCTGTTATAAACACAGTCAGTGCTGGGACACTCAGTCCTGTTATAAACACACAGATTCAGTGCTGGGACACTCAGTCCTGTTACACACATATTCAGTGCTGGGACACTCAGTCCTGTTATACACACACAGTCAGTGCTGAGACACTCAGTCCTGTTATACACACACAGTCAGTGCTGGGACACTCAGTCCTGTTATAAACACACAGATTCAGTGCTGGGACACTCAGTCCTGTTACACACACAGATTCAGTGCTGGGACACTCAGTCCTGTTACACACATATTAAGTGCTGAGACACTCAGTCCTGTTATACACACACAGTCAGTGCTGGGACACTCAGTCCTGTTATAAACACACAGATTCAGTGCTGGGACACTCAGTCCTGTTATAAACACACAGATTCAGTGCTGGGACACTCAGTCCTGTTATCAACACACACATTCAGTGCTGGGACACTCAGTCCTGTTACACACACACATTCAGTGCTGGGACACTCAGTCCTGTTATAAACAGATTCAGTGCTGGGACACTCAGTCCTGTTACACACACACATTCAGTGCTGGGACACTCAGTCCTGTTACACACACACATTCAATGCTGGGACACTCAGTCCTGTTATAAACAAACACATTCAGTGCTGGGACACTCAGTCCTGTTATAAACAGATTCAGTGCTGGGACACTCAGTCCTGTTATAAACACAGTCAGTGCTGGGACACTCAGTCCTGTTATAAACACATAGATTCAGTGCTGGGACACTCAGTCCTGTTATAAACACACAGATTCAGTGCTGGGACACTCAGTCCTGTTATAAACACACAGATTCAGTGCTGGGACACTCAGTCCTGTTATAAACACACAGATTCAGTGCTGGGACACACATTCAGTGCTGGGACACTCAGTCCTGTTATACACACACATTCAGTGCTGGGACACTCAGTCCTGTTATACACAGATTCAGTGCTGGGACACTCAGTCCTGTTATAAACACACATTCAGTGCTGGGACACTCAGTCCTGTTATACACAGATTCAGTGCTGGGACACTCAGTCCTGTTATAAACACACATTCAGTGCTGGGACACTCAGTCCTGTTATAAACACACATTCAGTGCTGGGACACTCAGTCCTGTTATAAACACAGTCAGTGCTGGGACACTCAGTCCTGTTATAAAAACACACATTCAGTGCTGGGACACTCAGTCCTGTTATAAACAGATTCAGTGCTGGGACACTCAGTCCTGTTATAAACACAGTCAGTGCTGGGACACTCAGTCCTGTTACACACACACATTCAGTGCTGGGACACTCAGTCTTGTTATAATCAGATTCAGTGCTGGGACACTCAGTCCTGTTACACACACACATTCAGTGCTGGGACACTCAGTCCTGTTATAAACACAGTCAGTGCTGGGACACTCAGTCCTGTTTCACACACAGATTCAGTGCTGGGACACTCAGTCCTGTTACACACATATTCAGTGCTGGGACACTCAGTCCTGTTATACACACACAGTCAGTGCTGAGACACTCAGTCCTGTTATACACACACAGTCAGTGCTGGGACACTCAGTCCTGTTATAAACACACAGATTCAGTGATGGGACACTCAGTCCTGTTATAAACACAGGCAGTGCTGGGACACTCAGTCCTGTTATAAACACACAGATTCAGTGCTGGGACACTCAGTCCTGTTATAAACACACAGATTCAGTGCTGGGACACTCAGTTTGTTATAAACACAGGCAGTGCTGGGACACTCAGTCCTGTTATAAACACACAGATTCAGTGCTGGGACACTCAGTCCAGTTATGCACACACATTCAGTGCTGGGACACTCAGTCCTGTTATAAACACACAGATTCAGTGCTGGGACACTCAGTCCTGTTATGCACACACATTCAGTGCAGGGACACTCAGTCCTGTTATAAACACACAGTCAGTGCTGGGACACTCAGTCCTGTTATTATCACACAGTCAGTGCTGGGACACTCAGTCCTGCTATAAACACACAGATTCAGTGCTGGGACACTCAGTCCTGTTATAAACACACAGATTCAGTGCTGGGACACTCAGTCCTGTTATAAACACACAGTCAGTGCTGGGACACTCAGTTCTGTTATTATCACACAGTCAGTGCTGGGACACTCAGTCCTGTTATAAACACACAGATTCAGTGCTGGGCACTCAGTCCTGTTATAAACACACAGTCAGTGCTGGGACACTCAGTCCTGTTATACACACACATTCAGTGCTGGGACACTCAGTCCTGTTATACACAGATTCAGTGCTGGGACACTCAGTCCTGTTATACACACACATTCAGTGCTGGGACACTCAGTCCTGTTACACACACACATTCAGTGCTGGGACACTCAGTCCTGTCACACACACACATTCAGTGCTGGGACACTCAGTCCTGTTACACACACACATTCAGTGCTGGGACACTCAGTCCTGTTACACACACACAGTCAGTGCTGGGACACTCAGTCCTGTTACACACACACATTCAGTGCTGGGACACTCAGTCCTGTTACACACACACATTCAGTGCTGGGACACTCAGTCCTGTTACACACACACATTCAGTGCTGCGACACTCAGTCCTGTTATAAACACACAGTCAGTGCTGGGACACTCAGTCCTGATATTATCACACATTCAGTGCTGGGACACTCAGTCCTGTTATAAACACACACATTCAGTGCTGGGACACTCAGTCCTGTTACACACACACATTCAGTGCTGGGACACTCAGTCCTGTTATACACAGATTCAGTGCTGGGACACTCAGTCCTGTTATTATCACACAGTCAGTGCTGGGACACTCAGTCCTGTTATAAACACACAGATTCAGTGCTGGGACACTCAGTCCTGTTACACACAGATTCAGTGCAGGGACACTCAGTCCTGTTAAACACAGATTCAGTGCTGGGACACGTAGTCCTGTTATACACACACACATTCAGTGCTGGGACACTCAGTCCTGTTACACACACAGTCAGTGCTGGGACACTCAGTCCAGTTATACACACACATTCAGTGCTGGGACACTCAGTCCTGTTATAAACACACAGATTCAGTGCTGGGACACTCAGTCCTGTTACACACACAGTCAGTGCTGGGACACTCAGTCCAGTTATACACACACATTCAGTGCTGGGACACTCAGTCCTGTTATAAACACACAGTCAGTGCTGGGACACTCAGTCCTGTTATAAACACACAGATTCAGTGCTGGGACACTCAGTCCTGTTATACACACACAGTCAGTGCTGGGACACTCTGTCCTGTTATAAACACACAGATTCAGTGCTGGGACACTCAGTCCTGTTATAAACACACAGATTCAGTGCTGGGACACTCAGTCCTGTTATACACACACAGTCAGTGCTGGGACACTCAGTCCTGTTATACACACACAGTCAGTGCTGGGACACTCAGTCCTGTTATAAACACACAGTCAGTGCTGAGACACTCAGTCCTGTTATATACACACAGTCAGTGCTGGGACACTCAGTCCTGTTATAAACACATAGATTCAGTGCTGGGAAACTCAGTCCTGTTATAAACACACAGATTCAGTGCTGGGACACTCAGTCCTGTTATACACAGATTCAGTGCTGGGACACTCAGTCCTGTTATAAACACACAGTCAGTGCTGGGACACTCAGTCCTGTTATAAACACACAGATTCAGTGCTGGGACACTCAGTCCAGTTATACACACACAGTCAGTGCTGAGACACTCAGTCCTGTTATACACACACAGTCAATGCTGGGACACTCAGTCCTGTTATAAACACACAGATTCAGTGCTGGGACACTCAGTCCTGTTATAAACACACAGATTCAGTGCTGGGACACTCAGTCCTGTTACACACATATTCAGTGCTGGGACACTCAGTCCTGTTATCCACACACAGATTCAGTGCTGGGACACTCAGTCCTGTTATAAACACACAGATTCAGTGCTGGGACACACATTCAGTGCTGGGACACTCAGTCCTGTTATACACACACATTCAGTGCTGGGACACTCAGTCCTGTTATACACAGATTCAGTGCTGGGACACTCAGTCCTGTTATAAACACACATTCAGTGCTGGGACACTCAGTCCTGTTATAAACACACATTCAGTGCTGGGACACTCAGTCCTGTTATAAACACAGTCAGTGCTGGGACACTCAGTCCTGTTATAAAAACACACATTCAGTGCTGGGACACTCAGTCCTGTTATAAACAGATTCAGTGCTGGGACACTCAGTCCTGTTATAAACACAGTCAGTGCTGGGACACTCAGTCCTGTTACACACACACATTCAGTGCTGGGACACTCAGTCTTGTTATAAACACAGTCAGTGCTGGGACACTCAGTCCTGTTATAAACACACAGATTCAGTGCTGGGACACTCAGTCCTGTTACACACATATTCAGTGCTGGGACACTCAGTCCTGTTATACACACACAGTCAGTGCTGAGACACTCAGTCCTGTTATACACACACAGTCAGTGCTGGGACACTCAGTCCTGTTATAAACACACAGATTCAGTGCTGGGACACTCAGTCCTGTTATAAACACACAGATTCAGTGCTGGGACACTCAGTCCTGTTATACACAGATTCAGTGCTGGGACACTCAGTCCTGTTATAAACAGATTCAGTGCTGGGACACTCAGTCCTGTTATTATCACACAGTCAGTGCTGGGACACTCTGTCCTGTTATAAACACACAGATTCAGTGCTGGGACACTCAGTCCTGTTGTAAACACATAGATTCAGTGCTGGGACACTCAGTCCTGTTAAACACAGATTCAGTGCTGGGACACTTAGTCCTGTTATACACACACACATTCAGTGCTGGGACACTCAGTCCTGTTACAAACACAGTCAGTGCTGGGACACTCAGTCCAGTTATGCACACACATTCAGTGCTGGGACACTCAGTCCTGTTATGCACACACAGTCAGTGCTGGGACACTCAGTCCTGTTACACACACACATTCAGTGCTGGGACACTCAGTCTTGTTATAAACAGATTCAGTGCTGGGACACTCAGTCCTGTTACACACACACATTCAGTGCTGGGACACTCAGTCCTGTTATAAACACAGTCAGTGCTGGGACACTCAGTCCTGTTATAAACACACAGATTCAGTGCTGGGACACTCAGTCCTGTTACACACATATTCAGTGCTGGGACACTCAGTCCTGTTATACACACACAGTCAGTGCTGAGACACTCAGTCCTGTTATACACACACAGTCAGTGCTGGGACACTCAGTCCTGTTATAAACACACAGATTCAGTGATGGGACACTCAGTCCTGTTATAAACACAGGCAGTGCTGGGACACTCAGTCCTGTTATAAACACACAGATTCAGTGCTGGGACACTCAGTCCTGTTATAAACACACAGATTCAGTGCTGGGACACTCAGTTTGATATAAACACAGGCAGTGCTGGGACACTCAGTCCTGTTATAAACACACAGATTCAGTGCTGGGACACTCAGTCCAGTTATACACACACATTCAGTGCTGGGACACTCAGTCCTGTTATACACACACAGTCAGTGCTGAGACACTCAGTCCTGTTATAAACACACAGATTCAGTGCTGGGACACTCAGTCCTGTTATAAACACACAGATTCAGTGCTGGGACACTCAGTCCTGTTACACACATATTCAGTGCTGGGACACTCAGTCCTGTTCTCCACACACAGTCAGTGCTGAGACACTCAGTCCTGTTATACACACACAGTCAGTGCTGGGACACTCAGTCCTGTTATAAACACACAGATTCAGTGCTGGGACACTCAGTCCTGTTATAAACACACAGATTCAGTGCTGGGACACTCAGTCCTGTTATAAACACACAGATTCAGTGCTGGGACACTCAGTCCTGTTACACACATATTCAGTGCTGGGACACTCAGTCCTGTTCTCCACACACAGTCAGTGCTGAGACACTCAGTCCTGTTATACACACACAGTCAGTGCTGGGGCACTCAGTCCTGTTATAAACACACAGATTCAGTGCTGGGACACTCAGTCCTGTTATAAACACACAGATTCAGTGCTGGGACACTCAGTCCTGTTATAAACACACAGATTCAGTGCTGGGACAATCAGTGCTGTTATAAACACACAGTCAGTGCTGGGACACTCAGTCCTGTTATTATCACACAGTCAGTGCTGAAACACTCAGTCCTGTTATAAACACACAGATTCAGTGCTGGGACACTCAGTCCTGTTACACACAGATTCAGTGCAGGGACACTCAGTCCTGTTAAACACAGATTCAGTGCTGGGACACTTAGTCCTGTTATACACACACACATTCAGTGCTGGGACACTCAGTCCTGTTACAAACACAGTCAGTGCTGGGACACTCAGTCCAGTTATGCACACACATTCAGTGCTGGGACACTCAGTCCTGTTATGCACACACAGTCAGTGCTGGGACACTCAGTCCTGTTATAAACACACAGATTCAGTGCTGGGACACTCAGTCCTGTTATACACACACAGTCAGTGCTGGGACACTCAGTCCTGTTATAAACACACAGATTCAGTGTTGGGACACTCAGTCCTGTTATACACACACAGTCAGTGCTGGGACACTCAGTCCTGTTATAAACACACAGATTCAGTGCTGGGACACTCAGTCCTGTTATACACACACAGTCAGTGCTGGGACACTCAGTCCTGTTATAAACACACAGATTCAGTGCTGGGACACACATTCAGTGCTGGGACACTCAGTCCTGTTATACACACACATTCAGTGCTGGGACACTCAGTCCAGTTATACACAGATTCAGTGCTGGGACACTCAGTCCTGTTATAAACACACATTCAGTGCTGGGACACTCAGTCCTGTTATAAACACACATTCAGTGCTGGGACACTCAGTCCTGTTATAAACACAGTCAGTGCTGGGACACTCAGTCCTGTTATAAAAACACACATTCAGTGCTGGGACACTCAGTCCTGTTATAAACAGATTCAGTGCTGGGACACTCAGTCCTGTTATAAACACAGTCAGTGCTGGGACACTCAGTCCTGTTACACACACACATTCAGTGCTGGGACACTCAGTCTTGTTATAAACAGATTCAGTGCTGGGACACTCAGTCCTGTTACACACACACATTCAGTGCTGGGACACTCAGTCCTGTTATAAACACAGTCAGTGCTGGGACACTCAGTCCTGTTATAAACACACAGATTCAGTGCTGGGACACTCAGTCCTGTTACACACATATTCAGTGCTGGGACACTCAGTCCTGTTATACACACACAGTCAGTGCTGAGACACTCAGTCCTGTTATACACACACAGTCAGTGCTGGGACACTCAGTCCTGTTATAAACACACAGATTCAGTGCTGGGACACTCAGTCCTGTTATAAACACACAGATTCAGTGCTGGGACACTCAGTCCTGTTATACACAGATTCAGTGCTGGGACACTCAGTCCTGTTATAAACAGATTCAGTGCTGGGACACTCAGTCCTGTTATTATCACACAGTCAGTGCTGGGACACTCTGTCCTGTTATAAACACACAGATTCAGTGCTGGGACACTCAGTCCTGTTGTAAACACACAGATTCAGTGCTGGGACACTCAGTCCTGTTAAACACAGATTCAGTGCTGGGACACTTAGTCCTGTTATACACACACACATTCAGTGCTGGGACACTCAGTCCTGTTACAAACACAGTCAGTGCTGGGACACTCAGTCCAGTTATGCACACACATTCAGTGCTGGGACACTCAGTCCTGTTATGCACACACAGTCAGTGCTGGGACACTCAGTCCTGTTACACACACACATTCAGTGCTGGGACACTCAGTCTTGTTATAAACAGATTCAGTGCTGGGACACTCAGTCCTGTTACACACACACATTCAGTGCTGGGACACTCAGTCCTGTTATAAACACAGTCAGTGCTGGGACACTCAGTCCTGTTATAAACACACAGATTCAGTGCTGGGACACTCAGTCCTGTTACACACATATTCAGTGCTGGGACACTCAGTCCTGTTATACACACACAGTCAGTGCTGAGACACTCAGTCCTGTTATACACACACAGTCAGTGCTGGGACACTCAGTCCTGTTATAAACACACAGATTCAGTGCTGGGACACTCAGTCCTGTTATAAACACACAGATTCAGTGCTGGGACACTCAGTTTGATATAAACACAGGCAGTGCTGGGACACTCAGTCCTGTTATAAACACACAGATTCAGTGCTGGGACACTCAGTCCAGTTATACACACACATTCAGTGCTGGGACACTCAGTCCTGTTATACACACACAGTCAGTGCTGAGACACTCAGTCCTGTTATAAACACACAGATTCAGTGCTGGGACACTCAGTCCTGTTATAAACACACAGATTCAGTGCTGGGACACTCAGTCCTGTTACACACATATTCAGTGCTGGGACACTCAGTCCTGTTCTCCACACACAGTCAGTGCTGAGACACTCAGTCCTGTTATACACACACAGTCAGTGCTGGGACACTCAGTCCTGTTATAAACACACAGATTCAGTGCTGGGACACTCAGTCCTGTTATAAACACACAGATTCAGTGCTGGGACACTCAGTCCTGTTATAAACACACAGATTCAGTGCTGGGACACTCAGTCCTGTTACACACATATTCAGTGCTGGGACACTCAGTCCTGTTCTCCACACACAGTCAGTGCTGAGACACTCAGTCCTGTTATACACACACAGTCAGTGCTGGGGCACTCAGTCCTGTTATAAACACACAGATTCAGTGCTGGGACACTCAGTCCTGTTATAAACACACAGATTCAGTGCTGGGACACTCAGTCCTGTTATAAACACACAGATTCAGTGCTGGGACAATCAGTGCTGTTATAAACACACAGTCAGTGCTGGGACACTCAGTCCTGTTATTATCACACAGTCAGTGCTGAAACACTCAGTCCTGTTATAAACACACAGATTCAGTGCTGGGACACTCAGTCCTGTTACACACAGATTCAGTGCAGGGACACTCAGTCCTGTTAAACACAGATTCAGTGCTGGGACACTTAGTCCTGTTATACACACACACATTCAGTGCTGGGACACTCAGTCCTGTTACAAACACAGTCAGTGCTGGGACACTCAGTCCAGTTATGCACACACATTCAGTGCTGGGACACTCAGTCCTGTTATGCACACACAGTCAGTGCTGGGACACTCTGTCCTGTTATAAACACACAGATTCAGTGCTGGGACACTCAGTCCTGTTATACACACACAGTCAGTGCTGGGACACTCAGTCCTGTTATAAACACACAGATTCAGTGTTGGGACACTCAGTCCTGTTATACACACACAGTCAGTGCTGGGACACTCAGTCCTGTTATAAACACACAGATTCAGTGCTGGGACACTCAGTCCTGTTATACACACACAGTCAGTGCTGGGACACTCTGTCCTGTTATTAACACACAGATTCAGTGCTGGGACACTCAGTCCTGTTACACACATATTCAGTGCTGGGACACTCAGTCCTGTTATACACACACAGATTCAGTGCTGGGACACTCAGTCCTGTTATAAACACACAGATTCAGTGCTGGGACACTCAGTTTGATATAAACACAGGCAGTGCTGGGACACTCAGTCCTGTTATAAACACACAGATTCAGTGCTGGGACACTCAGTCCTGTTATAAACACACAGATTCAGTGCTGGGACACTCAGTCCTGTTACACACATATTCAGTGCTGGGACACTCAGTCCTGTTCTCCACACACAGTCAGTGCTGAGACACTCAGTCCTGTTATACACACACAGTCAGTGCTGGGACACTCAGTCCTGTTATAAACACACAGATTCAGTGCTGGGACACTCAGTCCTGTGATAAACACACAGATTCAGTGCAGGGACACTCAGTCCTGTTAAACACAGATTCAGTGCTGGGACACTTAGTCCTGTGATACACACACACATTCAGTGCTGGGACACTCAGTCCTGTTACAAACACAGTCAGTGCTGGGACACTCAGTCCAGTTATGCACACACATTCAGTGCTGGGACACTCAGTCCTGTTATGCACACACAGTCAGTGCTGGGACACTCTGTCCTGTTATAAACACACAGATTCAGTGCTGGGACACTCAGTCCTGTTATGCACACACAGTCAGTGCTGGGACACTCAGTCCTGTTATAAACACACAGATTCAGTGCTGGGACACTCAGTCCTGTTATACACACACAGTCAGTGCTGGGACACTCAGTCCTGTTATAAACACACAGATTCAGTGCTGGGACACTCAGTCCTGTTATACACACACAGTCAGTGCTGGGACACTCTGTCCTGTTATTAACACACAGATTCAGTGCTGGGACACTCAGTCCTGTTATAAACACACAGATTCAGTGCTGGGACACTCAGTCCTGTTACACACAGATTCAGTGCAGGGACACTTAGTCCTGTTATACACACACACATTCAGTGCTGGGACACTCAGTCCTGTTACACACACAGTCAGTGCTGGGACACTCAGTCCAGTTATGCACACACATTCAGTGCTGGGACACTCAGTCCTGTTATACACACACAGTCAGTGCTGAGACACTCAGTCCTGTTATACACACACAGTCAGTGCTGGGACACTCAGTCCTGTTATAAACACACAGATTCAGTGCTGGGACACTCAGTCCTGTTATAAACACACAGATTCAGTGCTGGGACACTCAGTCCTGTTATAAACACACAGATTCAGTGCTGGGACACTCAGTCCTGTTACACACATATTCAGTGCTGGGACACTCAGTCCTGTTATACACACACAGTCAGTGCTGGGACACTCAGTCCTGTTATAAACACACAGTCAGTGCTGAGACACTCAGTCCTGTTATACACACACAGTCAGTGCTGGGACACTCAGTCCTGTTATAAACACACAGATTCAGTGCTGGGACACTCAGTCCTGTTATAAACACACAGATTCAGTGCTGGGACACTCAGTCCTGTTATCAACACACACATTCAGTGCTGGGACACTCAGTCCTGTTACACACACACATTCAGTGCTGGGACACTCAGTCCTGTTATAAACAGATTCAGTGCTGGGACACTCAGTCCTGTTACACACACAGATTCAGTGCTGGGACACTCAGTCCTGTTACACACATATTCAGTGCTGAGACACTCAGTCCTGTTATACACACACAGTCAGTGCTGGGACACTCAGTCCTGTTATAAACACACAGATTCAGTGCTGGGACACTCAGTCCTGTTATAAACACACAGATTCAGTGCTGGGACACTCAGTCCTGTTATCAACACACACATTCAGTGCTGGGACACTCAGTCCTGTTACACACACACATTCAGTGCTGGGACACTCAGTCCTGTTATAAACAGATTCAGTGCTGGGACACTCAGTCCTGTTACACACACACATTCAGTGCTGGGACACTCAGTCCTGTTACACACACACATTCAATGCTGGGACACTCAGTCCTGTTATAAACAAACACATTCAGTGCTGGGACACTCAGTCCTGTTATAAACACAGTCAGTGCTGGGACACTCAGTCCTGTTATAAACACATAGATTCAGTGCTGGGACACTCAGTCCTGTTATAAACACACAGATTCAGTGCTGGGACACTCAGTCCTGTTATAAACACACAGATTCAGTGCTGGGACACTCAGTCCTGTTATAAACACACAGATTCAGTGCTGGGACACACATTCAGTGCTGGGACACTCAGTCCTGTTATACACACACATTCAGTGCTGGGACACTCAGTCCTGTTATACACAGATTCAGTGCTGGGACACTCAGTCCTGTTATAAACACACATTCAGTGCTGGGACACTCAGTCCTGTTACACACAGAATCAGTGCTGGGACACTCAGTCCTGTTATAAACACACATTCAGTGCTGGGACACTCAGTCCTGTTATAAACACACATTCAGTGCTGGGACACTCAGTCCTGTTATAAACACAGTCAGTGCTGGGACACTCAGTCCTGTTATAAACACACATTCAGTGCTGGGACACTCAGTCCTGTTATAAACACACATTCAGTGCTGGGACACTCAGTCCTGTTATAAACACAGTCAGTGCTGGGACACTCAGTCCTGTTATAAAAACACACATTCAGTGCTGGGACACTCAGTCCTGTTATAAACAGATTCAGTGCTGGGACACTCAGTCCTGTTATAAACACAGTCAGTGCTGGGACACTCAGTCCTGTTACACACACACATTCAGTGCTGGGACACTCAGTCCTGTTATACACACACAGTCAGTGCTGAGACACTCAGTCCTGTTATAAACACACAGATTCAGTGCTGGGACACTCAGTCCTGTTATAAACACACAGATTCAGTGCTGGGACACTCAGTCCTGTTACACACATATTCAGTGCTGGGACACTCAGTCCTGTTCTCCACACACAGTCAGTGCTGAGACACTCAGTCCTGTTATACACACACAGTCAGTGCTGGGACACTCAGTCCTGTTATAAACACACAGATTCAGTGCTGGGACACTCAGTCCTGTTATAAACACACAGATTCAGTGCTGGGACACAGTCCTGTTATAAACACACAGATTCAGTGCTGGGACACTCAGTCCTGTTACACACATATTCAGTGCTGGGACACTCAGTCCTGTTCTCCACACACAGTCAGTGCTGAGACACTCAGTCCTGTTATACACACACAGTCAGTGCTGGGGCACTCAGTCCTGTTATAAACACACAGATTCAGTGCTGGGACACTCAGTCCTGTTATAAACACACAGATTCAGTGCTGGGACACTCAGTCCTGTTATAAACACACAGATTCAGTGCTGGGACAATCAGTGCTGTTATAAACACACAGTCAGTGCTGGGACACTCAGTCCTGTTATTATCACACAGTCAGTGCTGAAACACTCAGTCCTGTTATAAACACACAGATTCAGTGCTGGGACACTCAGTCCTGTTACACACAGATTCAGTGCAGGGACACTCAGTCCTGTTAAACACAGATTCAGTGCTGGGACACTTAGTCCTGTTATACACACACACATTCAGTGCTGGGACACTCAGTCCTGTTACAAACACAGTCAGTGCTGGGACACTCAGTCCAGTTATGCACACACATTCAGTGCTGGGACACTCAGTCCTGTTATGCACACACAGTCAGTGCTGGGACACTCTGTCCTGTTATAAACACACAGATTCAGTGCTGGGACACTCAGTCCTGTTATACACACACAGTCAGTGCTGGGACACTCAGTCCTGTTATAAACACACAGATTCAGTGTTGGGACACTCAGTCCTGTTATACACACACAGTCAGTGCTGGGACACTCAGTCCTGTTATAAACACACAGATTCAGTGCTGGGACACTCAGTCCTGTTATACACACACAGTCAGTGCTGGGACACTCTGTCCTGTTATTAACACACAGATTCAGTGCTGGGACACTCAGTCCTGTTACACACATATTCAGTGCTGGGACACTCAGTCCTGTTATACACACACAGATTCAGTGCTGGGACACTCAGTCCTGTTATAAACACACAGATTCAGTGCTGGGACACTCAGTTTGATATAAACACAGGCAGTGCTGGGACACTCAGTCCTGTTATAAACACACAGATTCAGTGCTGGGACACTCAGTCCTGTTATAAACACACAGATTCAGTGCTGGGACACTCAGTCCTGTTACACACATATTCAGTGCTGGGACACTCAGTCCTGTTCTCCACACACAGTCAGTGCTGAGACACTCAGTCCTGTTATACACACACAGTCAGTGCTGGGACACTCAGTCCTGTTATAAACACACAGATTCAGTGCTGGGACACTCAGTCCTGTGATAAACACACAGATTCAGTGCAGGGACACACATTCAGTGCTGGGACACTCAGTCCTGTTATACACACACATTCAGTGCTGGGACACTCAGTCCTGTTATACACAGATTCAGTGCTGGGACACTCAGTCCTGTTATAAACACACATTCAGTGCTGGGACACTCAGTCCTGTTACACACAGAATCAGTGCTGGGACACTCAGTCCTGTTATAAACACACATTCAGTGCTGGGACACTCAGTCCTGTTATAAACACACATTCAGTGCTGGGACACTCAGTCCTGTTATAAACACAGTCAGTGCTGGGACACTCAGTCCTGTTATAAACACACATTCAGTGCTGGGACACTCAGTCCTGTTATAAACACACATTCAGTGCTGGGACACTCAGTCCTGTTATAAACACAGTCAGTGCTGGGACACTCAGTCCTGTTATAAAAACACACATTCAGTGCTGGGACACTCAGTCCTGTTATAAACAGATTCAGTGCTGGGACACTCAGTCCTGTTATAAACACAGTCAGTGCTGGGACACTCAGTCCTGTTACACACACACATTCAGTGCTGGGACACTCAGTCCTGTTATACACACACAGTCAGTGCTGAGACACTCAGTCCTGTTATAAACACACAGATTCAGTGCTGGGACACTCAGTCCTGTTATAAACACACAGATTCAGTGCTGGGACACTCAGTCCTGTTACACACATATTCAGTGCTGGGACACTCAGTCCTGTTCTCCACACACAGTCAGTGCTGAGACACTCAGTCCTGTTATACACACACAGTCAGTGCTGGGACACTCAGTCCTGTTATAAACACACAGATTCAGTGCTGGGACACTCAGTCCTGTTATAAACACACAGATTCAGTGCTGGGACACTCAGTCCTGTTATAAACACACAGATTCAGTGCTGGGACACTCAGTCCTGTTACACACATATTCAGTGCTGGGACACTCAGTCCTGTTCTCCACACACAGTCAGTGCTGAGACACTCAGTCCTGTTATACACACACAGTCAGTGCTGGGGCACTCAGTCCTGTTATAAACACACAGATTCAGTGCTGGGACACTCAGTCCTGTTATAAACACACAGATTCAGTGCTGGGACACTCAGTCCTGTTATAAACACACAGATTCAGTGCTGGGACAATCAGTGCTGTTATAAACACACAGTCAGTGCTGGGACACTCAGTCCTGTTATTATCACACAGTCAGTGCTGAAACACTCAGTCCTGTTATAAACACACAGATTCAGTGCTGGGACACTCAGTCCTGTTACACACAGATTCAGTGCAGGGACACTCAGTCCTGTTAAACACAGATTCAGTGCTGGGACACTTAGTCCTGTTATACACACACACATTCAGTGCTGGGACACTCAGTCCTGTTACAAACACAGTCAGTGCTGGGACACTCAGTCCAGTTATGCACACACATTCAGTGCTGGGACACTCAGTCCTGTTATGCACACACAGTCAGTGCTGGGACACTCTGTCCTGTTATAAACACACAGATTCAGTGCTGGGACACTCAGTCCTGTTATACACACACAGTCAGTGCTGGGACACTCAGTCCTGTTATAAACACACAGATTCAGTGTTGGGACACTCAGTCCTGTTATACACACACAGTCAGTGCTGGGACACTCAGTCCTGTTATAAACACACAGATTCAGTGCTGGGACACTCAGTCCTGTTATACACACACAGTCAGTGCTGGGACACTCTGTCCTGTTATTAACACACAGATTCAGTGCTGGGACACTCAGTCCTGTTACACACATATTCAGTGCTGGGACACTCAGTCCTGTTATACACACACAGATTCAGTGCTGGGACACTCAGTCCTGTTATAAACACACAGATTCAGTGCTGGGACACTCAGTTTGATATAAACACAGGCAGTGCTGGGACACTCAGTCCTGTTATAAACACACAGATTCAGTGCTGGGACACTCAGTCCTGTTATAAACACACAGATTCAGTGCTGGGACACTCAGTCCTGTTACACACATATTCAGTGCTGGGACACTCAGTCCTGTTCTCCACACACAGTCAGTGCTGAGACACTCAGTCCTGTTATACACACACAGTCAGTGCTGGGACACTCAGTCCTGTTATAAACACACAGATTCAGTGCTGGGACACTCAGTCCTGTGATAAACACACAGATTCAGTGCAGGGACACTCAGTCCTGTTAAACACAGATTCAGTGCTGGGACACTTAGTCCTGTGATACACACACACATTCAGTGCTGGGACACTCAGTCCTGTTACAAACACAGTCAGTGCTGGGACACTCAGTCCAGTTATGCACACACATTCAGTGCTGGGACACTCAGTCCTGTTATGCACACACAGTCAGTGCTGGGACACTCTGTCCTGTTATAAACACACAGATTCAGTGCTGGGACACTCAGTCCTGTTATGCACACACAGTCAGTGCTGGGACACTCAGTCCTGTTATAAACACACAGATTCAGTGCTGGGACACTCAGTCCTGTTATACACACACAGTCAGTGCTGGGACACTCAGTCCTGTTATAAACACACAGATTCAGTGCTGGGACACTCAGTCCTGTTATACACACACAGTCAGTGCTGGGACACTATGTCCTGTTATTAACACACAGATTCAGTGCTGGGACACTCAGTCCTGTTATAAACACACAGATTCAGTGCTGGGACACTCAGTCCTGTTACACACAGATTCAGTGCAGGGACACTTAGTCCTGTTATACACACACACATTCAGTGCTGGGACACTCAGTCCTGTTACACACACAGTCAGTGCTGGGACACTCAGTCCAGTTATGCACACACATTCAGTGCTGGGACACTCAGTCCTGTTATACACACACAGTCAGTGCTGAGACACTCAGTCCTGTTATACACACACAGTCAGTGCTGGGACACTCAGTCCTGTTATAAACACACAGATTCAGTGCTGGGACACTCAGTCCTGTTATAAACACACAGATTCAGTGCTGGGACACTCAGTCCTGTTATAAACACACAGATTCAGTGCTGGGACACTCAGTCCTGTTACACACATATTCAGTGCTGGGACACTCAGTCCTGTTATACACACACAGTCAGTGCTGGGACACTCAGTCCTGTTATAAACACACAGTCAGTGCTGAGACACTCAGTCCTGTTATACACACACAGTCAGTGCTGGGACACTCAGTCCTGTTATAAACACACAGATTCAGTGCTGGGACACTCAGTCCTGTTATAAACACACAGATTCAGTGCTGGGACACTCAGTCCTGTTATCAACACACACATTCAGTGCTGGGACACTCAGTCCTGTTACACACACACATTCAGTGCTGGGACACTCAGTCCTGTTATAAACAGATTCAGTGCTGGGACACTCAGTCCTGTTACACACACAGATTCAGTGCTGGGACACTCAGTCCTGTTACACACATATTCAGTGCTGAGACACTCAGTCCTGTTATACACACACAGTCAGTGCTGGGACACTCAGTCCTGTTATAAACACACAGATTCAGTGCTGGGACACTCAGTCCTGTTATAAACACACAGATTCAGTGCTGGGACACTCAGTCCTGTTATCAACACACACATTCAGTGCTGGGACACTCAGTCCTGTTACACACACACATTCAGTGCTGGGACACTCAGTCCTGTTATAAACAGATTCAGTGCTGGGACACTCAGTCCTGTTACACACACACATTCAGTGCTGGGACACTCAGTCCTGTTACACACACACATTCAATGCTGGGACACTCAGTCCTGTTATAAACAAACACATTCAGTGCTGGGACACTCAGTCCTGTTATAAACACAGTCAGTGCTGGGACACTCAGTCCTGTTATAAACACATAGATTCAGTGCTGGGACACTCAGTCCTGTTATAAACACACAGATTCAGTGCTGGGACACTCAGTCCTGTTATAAACACACAGATTCAGTGCTGGGACACTCAGTCCTGTTATAAACACACAGATTCAGTGCTGGGACACACATTCAGTGCTGGGACACTCAGTCCTGTTATACACACACATTCAGTGCTGGGACACTCAGTCCTGTTATACACAGATTCAGTGCTGGGACACTCAGTCCTGTTATAAACACACATTCAGTGCTGGGACACTCAGTCCTGTTACACACAGAATCAGTGCTGGGACACTCAGTCCTGTTATAAACACACATTCAGTGCTGGGACACTCAGTGCTGTTATAAACACACATTCAGTGCTGGGACACTCAGTCCTGTTATAAACACAGTCAGTGCTGGGACACTCAGTCCTGTTATAAACACACATTCAGTGCTGGGACACTCAGTCCTGTTATAAACACACATTCAGTGCTGGGACACTCAGTCCTGTTATAAACACAGTCAGTGCTGGGACACTCAGTCCTGTTATAAAAACACACATTCAGTGCTGGGACACTCAGTCCTGTTATAAACAGATTCAGTGCTGGGACACTCAGTCCTGTTATAAACACAGTCAGTGCTGGGACACTCAGTCCTGTTACACACACACATTCAGTGCTGGGACACTCAGTCTTGTTATAATCAGATTCAGTGCTGGGACACTCAGTCCTGTTACACACACACATTCAGTGCTGGGACACTCAGTCCTGTTATAAACACAGTCAGTGCTGGGACACTCAGTCCTGTTTCACACACAGATTCAGTGCTGGGACACTCAGTCCTGTTAAACACATATTCAGTGCTGGGACACTCAGTCCTGTTATACACACACAGTCAGTGCTGAGACACTCAGTCCTGTTATACACACACAGTCAGTGCTGGGACACTCAGTCCTGTTATAAACACACAGATTCAGTGATGGGACACTCAGTCCTGTTATAAACACAGGCAGTGCTGGGACACTCAGTCCTGTTATAAACACACAGATTCAGTGCTGGGACATTCAGTCCTGTTATAAACACACAGATTCAGTGCTGGGACACTCAGTTTGTTATAAACACAGGCAGTGCTGGGACACTCAGTCCTGTTATAAACACACAGATTCAGTGCTGGGACACTCAGTCCAGTTATGCACACACATTCAGTGCTGGGACACGCAGTCCTGTTATACACACACAGTCAGTGCTGAGACACTCAGTCCTGTTATAAACACACAGATTCAGTGCTGGGACACTCAGTCCTGTTATACACACACAGTCAGTGCTGGGACACTCAGTCCAGTTATAAACACACAGATTCAGTGCTGGGACACTCAGTCCTGTTATAAACACACAGATTCAGTGCTGGGACACTCAGTCCTGTTATAAACACACAGATTCAGTGCTGGGACACTCAGTCCTGTTATACACAGATTCAGTGCAGGGACACTCAGTCCTGTTATAAACAGATTCAGTGCTGGGACACTCAGTCCTGTTATTATCACACAGTCAGTGCTGGGACACTCAGTCCTGCTATAAACACACAGATTCAGTGCTGGGACACTCAGTCCTGTTATAAACACACAGATTCAGTGCTGGGACACTCAGTCCTGTTATAAACACACAGTCAGTGCTGGGACACTCAGTTCTGTTATTATCACACAGTCAGTGCTGGGACACTCAGTCCTGTTATAAACACACAGATTCAGTGCTGTGACACTCAGTCCTGTTATACACACACATTCAGTGCTGGGACACTCAGTCCTGTTATAAACACACAGTCAGTGCTGGGACACTCAGTCCTGTTATACACACACATTCAGTGCTGGGACACTCAGTCCTGTTATACACAGATTCAGTGCTGGGACACTCAGTCCTGTTATACACACACATTCAGTGCTGGGACACTCAGTCCTGTTACACACACACATTCAGTGCTGGGACACTCAGTCCTGTCACACACACACATTCAGTGCTGGGACACTCAGTCCTGTTACACACACACATTCAGTGCTGGGACACTCAGTCCTGTTACACACACACAGTCAGTGCTGGGACACTCAGTCCTGTTACACACACACATTCAGTGCTGGGACACTCAGTCCTGTTACACACACACATTCAGTGCTGGGACACTCAGTCCTGTTACACACACACATTCAGTGCTGCGA
Organism: Heterodontus francisci; assembly: GCF_036365525.1. NCBI lineage: Eukaryota > Metazoa > Chordata > Chondrichthyes > Heterodontiformes > Heterodontidae > Heterodontus > Heterodontus francisci. Next base: position 3,549,934 of record NC_090402.1, on the reverse strand, counting down.
CACTCAGTCCTGTTATAAACACACAGTCAGTGCTGGGACACTCAGTCCTGATATTATCACACAGTCAGTGCTGGGACACTCAGTCCTGTTATAAACACACACATTCAGTGCTGGGACACTCAGTCCTGTTACACACACACATTCAGTGCTGGGACACTCAGTCCTGTTATACACAGATTCAGTGCTGGGACACTCAGTCCTGTTATTATCACACAGTCAGTGCTGGGACACTCAGTCCTGTTATAAACACACAGATTCAGTGCTGGGACACTCAGTCCTGTTACACACAGATTCAGTGCAGGGACACTCAGTCCTGTTAAACACAGATTCAGTGCTGGGACACTTAGTCCTGTTATACACACACACATTCAGTGCTGGGACACTCAGTCCTGTTACACACACAGTCAGTGCTGGGACACTCAGTCCAGTTATACACACACATTCAGTGCTGGGACACTCAGTCCTGTTATAAACACACAGATTCAGTGCTGGGACACTCAGTCCTGTTACACACACAGTCAGTGCTGGGACACTCAGTCCAGTTATACACACACATTCAGTGCTGGGACACTCAGTCCTGTTATAAACACACAGTCAGTGCTGGGACACTCAGTCCTGTTATAAACACACAGATTCAGTGCTGGGACACTCAGTCCTGTTATACACACACAGTCAGTGCTGGGACACTCTGTCCTGTTATAAACACACAGATTCAGTGCTGGGACACTCAGTCCTGTTATAAACACACAGATTCAGTGCTGGGACACTCAGTCCTGTTATACACACACAGTCAGTGCTGGGACACTCAGTCCTGTTATACACACACAGTCAGTGCTGGGACACTCAGTCCTGTTATAAACACACAGTCAGTGCTGAGACACTCAGTCCTGTTATATACACACAGTCAGTGCTGGGACACTCAGTCCTGTTATAAACACATAGATTCAGTGCTGGGACACTCAGTCCTGTTATAAACACACAGTCAGTGCTGGGAAACTCAGTCCTGTTATAAACACACAGATTCAGTGCTGGGACACTCAGTCCTGTTATACACAGATTCAGTGCTGGGACACTCAGTCCTGTTATAAACACACAGTCAGTGCTGGGACACTCAGTCCTGTTATAAACACACAGATTCAGTGCTGGGACACTCAGTCCAGTTATACACACACAGTCAGTGCTGAGACACTCAGTCCTGTTATACACACACAGTCAATGCTGGGACACTCAGTCCTGTTATAAACACACAGATTCAGTGCTGGGACACTCAGTCCTGTTATAAACACACAGATTCAGTGCTGGGACACTCAGTCCTGTTACACACATATTCAGTGCTGGGACACTCAGTCCTGTTATCCACACACAGATTCAGTGCTGGGACACTCAGTCCTGTTATAAACACACAGATTCAGTGCTGGGACACACATTCAGTGCTGGGACACTCAGTCCTGTTATACACACACATTCAGTGCTGGGACACTCAGTCCTGTTATACACAGATTCAGTGCTGGGACACTCAGTCCTGTTATAAACACACATTCAGTGCTGGGACACTCAGTCCTGTTATAAACACACATTCAGTGCTGGGACACTCAGTCCTGTTATAAACACAGTCAGTGCTGGGACACTCAGTCCTGTTATAAAAACACACATTCAGTGCTGGGACACTCAGTCCTGTTATAAACACACAGATTCAGTGCTGGGACACTCAGTCCTGTTATAAACACACAGATTCAGTGCTGGGACACTCAGTCCTGTTATAAACACACAGATTCAGTGCTGGGACACTCAGTCCTGTTATAAACACACAGATTCAGTGCTGGGACACACATTCAGTGCTGGGACACTCAGTCCTGTTATACACACACATTCAGTGCTGGGACACTCAGTCCTGTTATACACAGATTCAGTGCTGGGACACTCAGTCCTGTTATAAACACACATTCAGTGCTGGGACACTCAGTCCTGTTATACACACACATTCAGTGCTGGGACACTCAGTCCTGTTATACACAGATTCAGTGCTGGGACACTCAGTCCTGTTATAAACACACATTCAGTGCTGGGACACTCAGTCCTGTTATAAACACACATTCAGTGCTGGGACACTCAGTCCTGTTATAAACACAGTCAGTGCTGGGACACTCAGTCCTGTTATAAAAACACACATTCAGTGCTGGGACACTCAGTCCTGTTATAAACAGATTCAGTGCTGGGACACTCAGTCCTGTTATAAACACAGTCAGTGCTGGGACACTCAGTCCTGTTACACACACACATTCAGTGCTGGGACACTCAGTCTTGTTATAATCAGATTCAGTGCTGGGACACTCAGTCCTGTTACACACACACATTCAGTGCTGGGACACTCAGTCCTGTTATAAACACAGTCAGTGCTGGGACACTCAGTCCTGTTTCACACACAGATTCAGTGCTGGGACACTCAGTCCTGTTACACACATATTCAGTGCTGGGACACT